>NC_092696.1:38739517-39045877 GCF_964275005.1 Diadema setosum | reverse complement strand
CAAGTGAAAATCGGGGATCAACCACAAATGTCATAACACGTCAACGACAAATGTCAAATGTCATAACGCGTCGACGACAAATGTCAAAATCGGATTAACCACTAATGTCATAACACGTCGACGACAAATGTCAAAATTTCCAAATTTTCTGTAAAATGTCATGACGCGTCACAAGGGCGGATCGAGGAATTCCATGAAGGGGAAGCGCCTTTACAAAATCAAAGGCTGGCGCGACCCTCGGCCCCCCCCCCCATTTTCTTATTCTTATTTCTGTTGTGTTCACAAAATAAAGAGAGGGGGGCACTAAAGGGGGATGCTCCCCCTCTCAATCCGCGATTGTGTCAACCGCAAATGTCAAAATCGGGGATTAACCACAATTTAATGTCATAATGCGTTGACCACAGATGTCAAAAATTTCAAACTAACTGCAAATGTCATAACGCGTCACAGTGGTGGATCCAGGAATTCCGTAAAGGGGAGGGGCGCCTTAAAAAAAAAAAAAAGGCTGGCGCGACCCCCCCCCATTTTCTTATCTTTATTTCTGTTGTTTTAACATACTATAGTGAGGGGGAACCAGAGGGGGAAGCGCCCCCTCTCGATCCATGATTGCGTCAACCATAAATATCCAAACTCATTGCTTGCATTACAGGGGCGGATCCAGGAATTTCGTAAAGAGGAGGCGGCTTTACAAAATCAAAGGCTAGCGCGACACTCCCCCCCCCCCCTTTCTTATTTTTGTTTCTGTTGTTTTAACCTAATCATATTACAGTGAGGGTGCACCAGAGGGGGATGCGCCTCCTCTCGACCCATCATTGCGTCAACCACAAATATCAAAACTCATTGCTTGCATTACGGGGGCGGATCCAGGAATTTCGCAAAGGGGAGGCGGCTTTACAAAATTAAAGGCTACCGCACCCCCCCCCCCCCATATTTTTCTTTTTATCTATGTTGTTTTAACCAAAAAAAAAAAAAAGAAAAGAAAAGAAAAGAAAGGGGGCATCAGAGGCCCTGGGGATGCGCCCCCTCTTGATCCATCATTGCGTCAAGCACAAATGACCAAACTCATTGCTTGCATTACAGGGGCGGATCTAGGAATTTCGTAAAGGGGAGGCGTCTTTGCAAAGTAAAAGTCTTGCGCGACCCTCTCCCCTCCCCTATTTTCTTCTTTTTATTTTTGTTGTGTTGACGAAATAAAGAGATTGGGCACTAATGGGGGATGTGCCTCCTCTCAATCCGCGATTGCGTCAACCGCAATGTCAAAATGGGGGATTAACCACAATTTAATGTCATAACGCGTCGACCACAGATGTCCAAATTTTCAAACTAACTGCAAATGTCACAACGCGTCACAGGGGTGGATCCAGGAATTCCGTAAAGGGGAGGGGCGCCTTAAAAAAAAAAATAAAGGCTGGCGTGACCCCCCCCCCCCATTTTCTTATCTTTATTTCTGTTGTTTTAACATACTATAGTGAGGGGGAACCAGAGGGGGAAGCGCCCCCTCTCGATCCATGATGCGTCAACCACAACTATCCAAACTCATTGCTTGCATTACAGGGGCGGATCCAGGAATGCCGTAAAGGGGAGGCGGCTTTACAAAATAAAAGGCTGGCGCGACCTTCGCCCCCACCCCCATTTTCTTATCTTTATTTCTGTTGTGTTTAAAAAATAAAGAGAGGGGGCACTAAAGGGGAATGCGCCCCCTCTAAATCCGCGATTGCGTCAACCACAAATATTCATATTGGATTAACCACAATGTCATAACGCGTCACAGGGGTGGATCCAGGAATTCCGTAAAGTGTGGGGGGGGGGGGGTGGCGCCTGTACAAAATCAAAGTCTGCATGGCGCGACTCCCCTTTTCTTATTTTTGTTTTTGTTGGTTTAACCTAATATAGTGAGGGTGCACGAGAGGGGAAAGCGCCCCCTCTTGATCCATCATTGCTTCACCCACATATGGAAAAGCTCATTACTTGCATTACAGGGGCGGATCCAGAAATTTTGTAAAGGGGAGGCTTCTTTACAAAGTGAAAGGCTCGAGTGACCTTCCCCCTCCCCATTTTCTTCTTTTTATTTCTGTTGTATTGACCAAATAAAGAGATGGGCACTAAAGGGGGATGCACCCCCTCTCAATCCACGATTGCGTCAACCACAAGTCACAAGTCAAAATCGGGGATTAACCACAAATGTCATAACACGTCATCCACAAATGTCATAACGCGTCACAGGGGTGGATCCAGGAATTCCGTACGGGGGGGGGGGGGGCTTTACAAGATCAAAGGCTGGCGAGACACTCCCCCCCCCATTTCTTATTTTAGTTTCTGTTGTTTTAACCTAATAATTATAGTGAGGGTGCACCAGAGGGGATGCGCCCCCTCTCGATCCATCATTGCGTCAACCACAATGACCAAACTCATTGCTCTCATTACAGGGGCGGATCCAGGAATTTCGTAAAGGGGAGGCGTCTTTACAAAGTCAAAGACTGGTGCGACCCTCCTCCCTCCCCATTTTCTTCTTTTTATTTCTGTTGTCTTGATGAAGTAAAGAGAGGAGGCACTGAAGGGGGATGCGCCCCCTCTAAATCCGCGATTACGTCAACCGCAAATGTCAAAATCGGAGATTAACCATAAATGTCATAACACGTCGACCACACTGTGGTCTGTTAAAATTTTCAAACTAACCTTGTGACGCGTCATGACATTTTGCAGAAAATGTGGAAATTTTGACATTTTTGTGGTTGACGCAATGATGGATCGAGAGGGGGCGCTTCCCCCTCTCGTGCACCCTCACTAACAGAAACAAAAATAAGAAAAGGGGGTCGCGCCAGCCTTTGAATTTGTAAAGCCCCCCCCCCCCCTTTACGGAATTCATGGATCCGCCCCTGTGTCGCGTTATGACATTTGTGGTCGACGTGTTATGACATTTGTGGTTAATCCAATATTGATATTTGTGGTTGACGCAATCGCGGATTTAGAGGGGGCGCATTCCCCTTTAGTGCCCCCCCCTCTTTATTTTGTGAACACAACAGAAATAAAAATAAGAAAATGGGGGGGGGGGGCGAGGGTCGCTCCAGCCTTTGATTTTGTAAAGGCGCCTCCCCTTTATGGAATTCCTCGATCCTCCCTTGTGACGCGTCATGACATTTTGCAGAAAATGTGGAAATTTTGACATTTTTGTGGTTGACGCAATGATGGATCGAGAGGGGCGCTTCCCCCTCTCGTGCACCCTCACTAACAGAAACAAAAATAAGAAAAGGGGGTCGCGCCAGCCTTTGAATTTGTAAACCCCCCCCCCTTTACGGAATTCATGGATCCGCCCCTGTGTCGCGTTATGACATTTGTGGTCGACGTGTTATGACATTTGTGGTTAATCCAATATTGATATTTGTGGTTGACGCAATCGCGGATTTAGAGGGGGCGCATTCCCCTTTAGTGCCCCCCCCCCTCTTTATTTTGTGAACACAACAGAAATAAAAATAAGAAAATGGGGGGGGGGCGAGGGTCGCTCCAGCCTTTGATTTTGTAAAGGCGCCTCCCCTTTATGGAATTCCTCGATCCTCCCTTGTGACGCGTCATGACATTTTGCAGAAAATGTGGAAATTTTGACATTTGTCGTCGACGTGTTATGACATTAGTGGGTAATCCGATTTTGACATTTGTCGTCGACGTGTTATGACATTTGCAGTAAAAGTGGAAATTTTGACATTTGTCGTCGACGTGTTATGACATTAGTGGTTGATCCGATTTTGACATTTGTCGTCGACGTGTTATGACATTAGTGGTTATTTTGACATTTGTCGTCGACGTGTTATGACATTAGTGGTTGTTTTGACATTTGTCGTCGACGCGTTATGACATTAGTGGTTGTTTTGACATTTGTCGTCGACGTGTTATGACATTAGTGGTTGTTTTGACATTAGTGGGCGATTTTGACATTAGTGGGCTCTACAGGCCCCGTACAGGATAAAATAGCTGGCATTGCTGTTTTCATGATAAGTACACCCAAAGGAACAATATCCACCAACTTTTGTCCGTGACCCCCTTCGGCTGAATAAATCCATTTTTCGGGGTCCCTTTTTGTGGCTCCTAGGCTTACGGTACAGAATGTGACTTGCCAGCAATTCATGTTATTGACCCTTGGCCACATCCTTACATGATGAGACCATCAAAAAGTGTGACCCTTTTCAGCTGAATAAATGCTCGGGCCCCCCGGTCTATTATGAGTAATAAAATTCTTTATCCATTTCCGTTTGAATTATGAAAATCGGTTGAATACTTTTTGAGATATATCCACAAATGCTAGGGGGGAACTTACTTTTTTTGCTGAGTGTATATATATATACATATATATATATATATATATATATATATATATATATATATATATATATACTACATGTAATCAATCCAACTGGAATTTATTTGCATGCCACCTGTGGTACTCTCGTGTGTGTTATAAAAAGATGAACATAATAATGAATATAACGCTGTGTGTAATGATTACCATCCTTTTGAAAAATAGATTCACTTGGAAACATCGCTTGACCGTCGCCATGAACGGACGTGTCTTATTTTAGCTCCGTTTACCAATGGCTTGTGTGTGGTAAAACAGCCAAAATGTTCTTCCTTCATCTCCGTTTCTTAAACTACAAGTAACCTTGTGGACTTGTGCGCAACTCTTGACATGTTACTCGACAGAACTGTGTATATTTCGAGAGAGTTTGCCTGATTTTTGTGAGATTGTGCAGCTGCCAAACAGACACCCACCATGACGAAAGGTAAACGTGGTGCCGATGAGCCTGTGAGAGACAGCCTGAATGTTCGCGAAGAAGTTCAGAACGCTCTTGAGGACAGCGATGTCATTGGCATTCTTGTGAGTAAAATCAAATCATTGCTTGTTGAAGAACTCACGTCAATTATCACAGAGAAAGTTGGTGAAAACTTGAAAGAGAGCTTTGACTTTGAAATGAAGTCGAAAAGTGATAAGATAGCCAGATTGGAGAGAGAGATTGAGCAAATGAAAGAGCAACAGGAGGAGGTAGAACAGTACTCTCGGAGAAATTGCCTTGTATTTCATGGTGTCAGTGAGCATGAGGGTGAACACACAAACGAAATCGTAAAACAAATTTGCGAGGAAAAATTGAAAGTGAAGCTTCAAAATGGCGACATCGACAGATCGCATCGTCTCGGCGCCAAGAAGGGCAGGTCACGTGGAATCATCGTGAAGTTCACCAGCTATGACGTCAGGGACCGTGTGTATCAAGCCCGAAGGCTCCTGAGAGATCTACCAGGGGATCCCATATACGTTCAGGAAAGCTTGACCAAGCTGAGATCGCTCCTGTTCAGAGAAATCAAGTCAAAGTTCAGAAGTAAATGTAAAAGCATCTGGACCCAAGATGGCCGCATTCGTGTGCTAACCAACGGTGAACATCGCCTCACGTTGACGAAAAAGTCCCACATTGTCAAATTACAATCTTCGGATTAAGTCAATTGAATTCAGTGTCGCGAGGTGTGAGATAGGCATTATTGCGGGAATTGGCTTCTTTCATCCCGTTCTGGGTTGCTATACTTACCGCTATAATCCAACGAGTGCCAGCGAGTTCACCTGTTATCTCACATACTTGGTTTGTTTTACGTCAAGATCAAGGGAATGAAGATAATAGTCAATTTGTCTTCCTTCAGTCAGCAGAACCGTCAAACTGCTGAGCTGCTAACACTGTGAGCTTGTTCGCCGATGTGTACCTTGTCATCCCTCTACTCTCTTCTCATCTTTATGTTACGCGCCATGTCTATTATGAATGGACAGGGAGTGTCGACCGGTGCATAATTGAACTAGGTTAATATATTGTCACTACAGTGTTACAAAGTTCTGAACACAACTTTTTTCTCCCCCCTTTTTATTTAGAGCTTGTGCCCTCTCCACTGATGTGAAATAGCCATGTGGCATTCCCGTACAAATTTGAGCAGGCCTATCAAAGTTCATGTTGTGTCGTGACTACCCTACACCAGAAATCTTTGTTCTATGAGCGACTTTTCGCTTCCCTTCCCTGTTTTTTTTTCTTATTGTTTCTTTCTTTCCTGCTGGTTCGTCACAAGGGCACAATAGTTTTATTGTGAATGAGGAGATAGGGATCTATTTTGTGTCATACACATGAATATAACGCTGTTTTACTGCCGCCTTCGGTTACATTGTACACTGTATTTGTATTTTGTTATCCTAGAATAGTGCTGTGATTGCAATTATATATCATTCCTATACCCTTTTGACTGAAGTAACTTTTTTTCTCTTTTATTTCTTTTATTTCTTTAGATCTTGTGTTGGTACTGCATTCAATACATTTTTTTTCTTTTTGTATACATTTTCAAATGGTACAACTATTTCCATGTGTTCTTTGCACAAGATGTGTTAGAAATAACCAGAAAGCACTCCAATGTACCTCATGTCAGAAATGGGTGCACATATCATGTTCAGGAATCCCCGTGAGTAGATACAATGATCCCAATGAATTATTTTTGAACTGGGAGTGTAATAGATGTACTTTTCAACATCTTCCGAATTTCATTGAACTCAACTCGGAAACTCTTCCAGACAGCAATTTATTAGATAAGTCTGTTGACTCTGGTGAAAAGAGAGATCCATCCCGTAGGTATGAACGACTTTCTGAGAAGGGAATTAAGTTTGTTCATTTGAATATAGTTAGCCTTGTGAAATATCATGAGGAAATTAAACACATTATGATCGAGAATGAAATACATGTATTTGCCCTAAATGAAACTAGACTTGACTCTTTTATTTCAGACAATGAAATCGGTGCTCCCCATTATTCTTTAATTCGGAGAGACAGAGACAGAAATGGAGGCGGTGTCGCAGTTTATGTTCATGAATCTATTCCTTTCACCTTGGTTACCCATGATTCATTTGTCAACCTGGAAGCACTGTGCATCAAGATCTGTCTGAAAAACTCCAAACCAATAATGTTTTTGAATTGGTACAGACCTCCAAACTCAAATATTGATCTCTTTAATCATTATGAGGATTTTTTAAATTTTGCGAGTAGTTTTGATAGCCAACTGGTTATTATGGGCGATATAAATTGTGATATTAAGAAGAAAACACCCGAAAGAAATATTAAGGTTTATAATCAAATTAATAGTGTATATTGTTTGCAACAGGTTAATAATGAAATGTATACAAGAGTGAATGAAAGATCAAGAACACTTGTTGATCACATGCTCACGAATTTTTGAGACAATGTGAAATCATACGGTGTAATTCAGAACGGCATGAGTGATCACTATATCAGTTATATGGTATGGAAATGCAAACATACATCACAAAGTGAGAAGTATGTAACTTTTAGAAAATCACGAAACGTTGACATGGAAGCTTTCAAGTCTGACTTACGTAAACAAAATTGGAAGATGGTAGAAGAATTCAGTGATGTAAATGATTCAGTTGATATATGGGAAAGTATGTTGATGAAGGTTGTTAATAAGCATATGCCTGTTAAGACGAGACGAGTACGAAAAACTCCCTCGCCATGGATGAATAGCATAATTATGTCATTAATGAAACAGAGAGATAAAGTTAAATCAAAGGCAAAAATTAGAAGGGACAATGATTTATGGCAAAGTTATAAACGTCTGAAAAATAGAATAACAAATGAAATAAGAAAAGCAAAACGTAAATATATATGTCAACAATTTTCAAATGCAACAAGTAGAAATGAATCCTGGAAAACACTGCGAACATTAATGGGAAAGAGTAAAGTTACTGGTTGTGCACTCCCTCAAGAAAATTCACAGGTTATAGCAAATACATTTAACGATTATTTTGCAAATGTGGTAAGTGGTGGAGATAAGCAAAGAAAAAAGAATTGTTTTTTTCAAAAGTCGCATTATCGGGAAAAGTCTGATAAACAATTTAATTTTTGTTTTGTATCTCAGTTAGATGTTATGAAGTATGTGAGGTTAATGGAAGCAAAGAAGTCGTTCGGATTAGATGAAATTTCTATGTATATATTGAAAGAGTCAATTTCAGAAATAGTAGAGCCGTTCACTTACATTATAAATAAATCCTTGGTTGAAGGGATAGTGCCTGATAAATGGAAAATAGCTAAAATTGTACCGATATATAAAAAAGGGGATAAGCTGGATTGTAGTAATTACAGACCCATTTCATTATTGTCCTGTGCTTCTAAAGTCATGGAGAGAGTTGTTCAAAAACAGTTACTTGATTATCTAAACTTGCACTCTTTGCTTAGCAGAAACCAGTCAGGATTCCGTCCCAAGCACTATACTATTACTGCACTTGCTACCGTCACGGACGACTGGCACCGCTCTATTGATAAGGGTGAATACGTTGGCGCCATCTTTCTTGATTTGCAAAAAAGCTTTTGATATGGTTGATCACATGATCCTTCTATCTAAACTGGAAAACATGGGGGTTAATGGCATAGAACTTGAGTGGTTCGAGAGTTATCTCTCGAACCGAAGAATAAGAACGTCAATCAACAATACCCTTTCGGATGAAAGATTATTAACTAGCGGAGTGCCACAAGGATCCTTGTTAGGACCATTATTGTTTAGTATATTTATCAATGATATCAATTCGGTTTTTTCTGACTGCAGGGCCCATTTATATGCCGATGACACGGTTATTTATTACTCACATAAAAACCCGAAATTTGTAGAAAATGTTTTGCAAAAAGAGTTTGTATGTATGGAATCATGGATGGCTGATAACAATTTAAAAATCAATTTTGATAAAACTGTTTGTATGTTACTTGGTACAAATAATATGTTAAAAAAGCAACTATATTTGCATGTTAAACTTCGGGGTAAGCAATTACTTCAGGTGAAAAGTTTTAAATATCTGGGAATCTTTATAGATAACAAGTTATTATGGGATGTTCACATTGAACAACTATGCAACAAGTTAAGTAAAATGATTAGTTATATGGGTCGTTTGAGACAGTTTGTTAATATGACTGAATTGAAACTGATATATAATTCTATTGTGTTACCTCATTTTGATTATGGTGATGTAGTGTGGCAATCCGCCAACGGTAACTCTCTTTCCAAACTTCAGAAGATGCAAAATAGAGCCGGGAGATTGATTTTAAAAGTTAACCGTTATTCCCATATTACTACCAGTGATGTTCATTATAGCTTAGGGTAGAATACAGTAATCAATAGACAAAAAATTCATCTGCTTTCATTTATGTATAAGATCATGAATAACATGGCCCCTGAATATATGAACGATATTTTTAAGTACAAGACATCACCATACTCTCACCGTAAAAACGATTTACAGTTACCTCGGCCAAAAACTAATTATTGTAAGAGATCTTTTTCATACAGAGGTGCATCAGCGTATAACAACTTACCCAATGATTTGCGTCAAATTTCCTCTTTACCCGTTTTTAAGTTCAATTTAGTTAAAACCGAAATCCTTTCTATTTGATCTTTTTGTGCTTCAAACCTTTGAACAATGTGTGATAATATGATATATATGTAGTTACAATGTAGTAATATATGTACCGTTCTATTTGTGTTTTGGAATATTTTATTCTATCATCATCAGTCCCTTGATTGTATGAAATCTTTGTGTACAGGGCCCCATGGAAGACCAGAAGTGACTGTCATTGTCACTACTGAAAATGGGCTACCCTCCGTATGTATTTTTTTTTTCTTTACTGACCTTTATGTATGAAATGTGTTGATTTTTTAGTACGGAAATAAAACAACAACAACAACAACATAATTTCCGTGCTGATGCTACAGATATGCGTATTGGAACGATATGTTGCATAACGATGAACAAAAATGCCATTGACCGATAAAATTTCCACCTCCTCCCCATAAAAACTTGAGTCATGATCCGTGTAGAAAGAGTTTTCATCAATTCGTTTTCTTTGTACGTTTATCTATGTACTAGAACATATTTTTTCATGTAAAATAACGAGTTTATGGCAATATTGCAGTTATTTTGTATTATGCAAATAAGGCGTTGAGATTCATTCACTTGAATAAGAACCACATTTTTTGTATTTCATGTCATTTATTAGGCTTACACACAAATCATATAGAGTGTTGTGTTTAGAACATCTATCCATAATAATGTAAAGTAACCCATAAATTATAAGTTCAGTATTTACAAAGTAGCATTTACATAGCATTCAAAACCATTTGAAATAATTTTAAGGGTACATTCATGACGGGTGAATAAACTTGTGTGTGTAGTAAACTTACATAGAAGCAGATGCTTCTTGTGAGTAGGTTCGCCGAAAGAAAATCAAACACAGGCTGTAAGACTAACACACACACTCTGCACGCACGCAAGTGCACCTGGACAAGCGTGAGTGTACACAGACATCACACACACACAAAGTGAGAAAGAAGAAGAGAAATCATGAACAGGACCGTCATACAGACAGTATAGAAGACGGTATACCTGCAGATGCAAGAGGATAGAAATATGAAAGAAAAGAATTACAAATAAAGACATGTAGACCTGTTCTACAATCATGACGAAAAATCTATATCTGTATAAATAATTTCAAATCAATTGCTAAATCATATTAATTCATATTATCCCCAGAGTATTGCAAATAATTTCAAATCATCTGCTAAATCATGTTAATTCATATCATCACCAGAGTATTGCAAAATAAGTTTATTTTTAAGCTTACGTTTGAATGAATACCAACCAGGAGTTCTTCGTAATTCACTATCTAAAGAGTTCCAAAATTTGGGGCCATTGTAAGTAATAGTATTCTGTAATATTCGTAATTTAGTTTTCGGTATATGAAATACATTCCTCAGTCGCGTTGGATATCTATGTATTTATTTATTCATTTTTCTTAAATAAAAACCCCATAACCTCAGGCAAAACACTATTACTCAAATCATACATCAAAATTCCAATTGCATTGAATACAAATCATCTATTTTTAAAATTTTACTATCTAAGAAAAGTGGATCAGTATGTTCGTATACTATACATCCATAAATATATCTTAAAACTCTTTTCGAGTAACGAATAACTTATCAATATCCATCCTAGCTGAGCTTCCCCACGCTAATATTCCATAATTTTAATATGGCAAAATTACAGTTGAATATAACATCAAAAGTATTTATTTATTTATTTATTTATTGCAATTCTTATCCAGAGTAGCCTGATCAGCATGAGATACATAAACAGGATAAAGTATTACATTTTTCTAATTGGAAAAAACAAACTGCACCATGCTTTAATTTATAAATAGATGATTTTAACATTATTTATTATAAATAAAACAAATGGCCCTTGCGCACGCAATTTTGTTTAAAAATCGGGTTTCTTACAAGAATTTAAAAAAATTCCACCAGTGCCTCTTTACATAATTTGAATTGAAAAAATATCGGACCGGGGTAGGTAGGCTATGGATGAACTGCATGAATATAAGACTCACGAAGCCTACATATGATTTGCATACCAATCACATTATTTGCATTTGCTAACCCTCAAAATCTTAAAGTCTGCATAGTGTTAAATTTGCCGCTCAAAAAAAAGAATTAACAAGGCAAGTGCCAAATTGTAACTCGCCCAGTCGCGTACAAGAAATTAATATTTTTCATAGTCCCAGAAGTTCATTGACCCGCCTATGACCTTTGGCCTTGTTATGACCTTTAATTCCCCAAGGGACATCTACCTTCCAAGTTTGGTCTCAAACGGACTAAGGGAGGAAAAGCTATGAGCCACAATCAAAACACGCCATAAAAACTTAACATTGGGCCCTAAAAGTTTGTTGACCCCTTTCTGTGACCTTTGACCTTGTGATGACCTTCACCTCCCCAAGCGACATCTACCATCCCAGTTTGGTCACAAACGGACAAATGGATCAAAAGTTATGAGCCACAATCATGGGCCCTAAAAGTTCGTTGACGCCTGTCTGTGACCTTTGACCTTGTGATGACCTTCAATTCCCAAAAGACATCTACCATCCAAGTTTGGTCACAAACGGACCAAAGGGATCAAAAGTTATGAGCCACAATCGAAATGGGCCATAAAAACTTAACATTGGGCCCTAAAAGTTTGTTGACCCCTGTCTGTGACCTTTGACCTTGTGATGACCTTCACCTCCCCAAGCGACATCTACCTTCCAAGTTTGGTCACAAACGGACAAATGGATCAAAAGTTATGAGCCACAATCATGGGCCCTAAAAGTTCGTTGACCCCTGTCTGTGACCTTTGACCTTGTGATGACCTTCACCTCCCCAAGGGACATCTACCTTCCAAGTTTGGTCACAAACGGACAAAGGGATCAAAAGTTATGAGCCATAATCAAAATGCGCCATAGGAACATAACATTGGGCCCTAAAAGTTCGTTGACGCCTGTCTGTGACCTTTGACCTTGTGGTAACCTTCAACTTCCCAAGGGACATCTACCACTTAAGTTTGGTCACAAACAGACAGATACCTCAAAAGTTACGAGCCATAAATGAAACGCGCCCTAAAAACTTAACATTGGGTCGTAAAGTTCATTGACCTCCACCTTTGACCTTTGACCTTGAGGTGCCCTTCATGTTTGGTAAAATGTGTAACTTTGTATAACCACTCTTCCCTCCAAGTTTGATTGAAATTGAAATCCTCAGTAGAGAGTTATTCAAGTTTGTGTAGCGTTACGGACAGACGACGGACGGACAGACGCCGCAGGCGATCCCTTAGTCTCCCCACACCTCCGGTGGGCTCGACAAAAACTACTCTTCCAGATTATATGTCTATATAGGGCTGCGTTTATCAACTTTCCCCAGTTTAAACGACTTTCGAAAGCCCTTTCGATAGCCCTTTCGATAGCCCTTTCCATAGCCCTTTCGAAAGCCCTTTCCATAGCCCTTTCGAAAGCCCTGTCCAGTGCCGCTTGTTTTCGTCGGCTGCGTTTATCAACTTTCCATAGCCCTTTCCATAGCCCTTTCCATAGCCCTTTCGAGAGCCCTTTCCAAAGCCCTGACTGCCTGTACTATTAATGTACCGCTTGTTTTCTAAGACGGGACGGCGAAAAGCAATTACCATCATAAAGACATATCTTCCTTTGAGAGTGAGGAGTCATGATACAATGCCACATGAATCAATTGTCTGGCTTATCTGTGAGGCAGCTCCAGTTTAGCACATACTTCAAATAATTCTGAGTGGCGGCATGAGACATGGGATCAAAGGGAATGAGACTGTTGTTACTTTATTTCTCAAACCTTGTTGGTGAGAGAAACATCTCCTTGTTCCAAGCATATGCGTGCATTACACACAGCTGTATGTATACACCTGTGTACACGTACTCGTGTGCACTTTACGTGGCGCGCGTCTTTTCAGAAACTGGAAACGCATGGTTGCGCAACCGCAGTATAGGGCGACCTAAAGGGCTTTCAAAACAGCTTTGCGTTTATCAACTTCGAAAGGCTTTTGCAAACAGGTTTCTGATAACCTGTTTAGGAAACCTGTTTGGATCGTCACAAATTTCGGGCTTTCGAAAAGGCTTTCCTTAAGGGCTTTCAAAACAGCTTTGCGTTTATCAACTCGTGAAAATTCCTTGAAAGCTGTTTGGATAACCTGTTTCTGCCGAGAAAGGAGAGTTGATAAACGCACCCTTTCGTAAAAGGCTTTCCTAAAGGGCTATCAAAACAGCTTTGCGTTTATCAACTCGTAAAATTTCCTTGAAAGCTGTTTGGATAACCTGTTTCTGCCGAGAAAAGGAGTTGATAAACCCACCCTAGGATAAATGACCCTGCGCCACAAAACCAACATAAAGTCGCCAGACATTTAAGTTAAGGGCGGATTCTGAAAGAGCAGACACTAAGCTATGAAATGATGTGTGACTCAATTCAATTGGACTCCCCTAACCTACCTAAATAATGGAAAGAAAGCACACACTCTGGAAAAGAAGCTGTGTCATGAATGGGACAAAAAACAGGATGTAAACCACCGGAGCAACAACAATGAAGAAAATATCAGATTAAGCTGAAATTAAGCATGTTTTATTAGCACATTCTGCCCATGATTAATGCCAACTTTCAAAGCAGTAGCGTTCAAAAGTTATTAGACTTGAAATTGAAGAGTATGCAAAGGATTTCAAGACATGAAAAGTGGCCTCTAAGTTACACCTGATCATTCCACTCTTCCCCCAGAAAAGGGTTGTAGAAAAACTGCTAAAAACACACTCTCCCATTCATGCTAAGACACCAAACTGAAAAATGATGTAGAGGAAAGATAGCTCTTTCCGAAAATATGAACAACTCAAGATTGATTTAGTTGAACCATTTCACCTTTTTTTGAAAAATCAAGGGATGCGACTTTTTTTTTTGTTTTGTGGTGCGTGGTCATATATATATATATATATATATATATATATATATATATTGAAACAAGAAAGGGAAAACTGACCAGAAACAAATGATAAATGGCGAAAAGTTTTGAGCAAAGAAAATGGGTTTTCATCGGGATTCGAACCCGAGACCTCCGGATTACTAGACCGGTGCTCTACCGACTGAGCTATTGAAAGCCCTAGATCGGTGTTCCTCCCAAACCCTTAATTCTCTTTGCTCGTGTGGTCAGAAGCTATAGTGTGTGTATGTGTGCCACACACACACACACACACACACACATTAACCTGACATAGACCCAAAAGACGTAAATCAACTTTGGAATAAATGCGAGGGATCACCGAAGCGATGCAGCTTTTTATTTTTTTTGTAATATAAATTGAAACAAGAAAGGGAAAACTGACCAGAAACAAATGATAAATGGCGAAAAGTTTTGAGCAAAGAAAATGGGTTTTCATCGGGATTCGAACCCGAGACCTCCGGATTACTAGACCGGTGCTCTACCGACTGAGCTATTGAAAGCCTTAGATCGGTGTTCGTCCCAAACCCTTAATTCTCTTTGCTCGTGTGGTCAGAAGCTATAGTGTGTGTATGTGTGCCACACACACACACACACACATTAACCTGACATAGACCCAAAGTAGGTAAATCAACTTATATATATATATATATATATATATACAATGTATATATATATATATATATATATATATATACACTCTCAGCAAAAAAAAAAGTAAGTTCCTCCTAACATTTTTGGATATATCTCAAAAACTATTTTACCGATTTTCATAATTCAAACGGAAATGGATGAGGGATTTTATTACTCATAACATGAGTGGCAAATCATTGCCACCAGATATTACTATTGGTGTGAAAAAATGCATTTTATGTCAAAATGCATGGAAACAAAAGTTGCACTCTAGTGATTTGCAGTGACTTTTACACAAATAAACAATCAATCATGATTCTGAACATTTAAGCATGGTTTATTGCATATTTTTCTATCTCTTTCTTTTCATGAGCATACAGTCAAGTATTTGATAATTGATATGTCCACCATCCGCTTCAATGACCAGCCGGCATCTCGTCCTCATAACTGTTAACTGAAGTTGGTACGTGGCGCTGCTCAATGTTGGCCCATGCTCTCTGCAAGATGCGCTGAAATTATTGCAGTAAAGTGACATTTTTCACCTCCTTGCTTTCCGCTTAATGATATCCCAAAGATTCTCTACTGGATTACAGTCGGGGGATCTTGTATGCCACTCCAAACGTTCGATGTCATTTCCCTCAACAAACTGATCTACAACTTGAGCGCAGGATGCAAAATGGCCATAGGCACATTAATGTGATCAACCCAAATTGGAATTACAAATCACATGGCTTCTCCCAACATCTTCATATTGAAAAGGCTATTGTTTAAAAAGTATGCATAACATCCGTTTAATAGGGAAGCACATTGTACCTGAAGAAATTCCTGAGAATTACACAATTTAAAAAGGTCATTTGCTAACTTACATAGGAAATGTGTACAATATGCTTCATATAGCCGAAAGTGCAACTTTTTCCCCATGCATTTTGACATAAAATGCGTTTTTTACACCAATAATGATATCTGGTGGCAATGATATGCCATTCATGTTATGAGTAATGAAATTTCCTATCCATTCCAGTTTGAGTTATGAAAATCCGTAAAATACTTTTTGAGATATATTAAAAAATGTTAGGGGGAACTCACTTTTTTTGCTGAGTGTATATATTATATTTGCATAGTTCAGTACTAATTCGCATAATCATGAATAAAAAAAAAAACACTCACCACTTGAGGAACATTCATCCCTCAAATCGCTAATTCCATTGAGTGTACAGAGATATAAAATCATTTTCCCCGCTCGTTTGTAAAGAATTTTGTAGAAAATGTGTCTCTAAAATTGACAATTTCTGTGACTGGGTATAGCCATTTTGTTTATACAAATTAGACGGTCAAGGTCGATGAATTTCGCTTGGGGACCTGATTTTCGGATTTAGCATACTCACATTAGGTAAAAGTGACCGGTTCTTAACTTTTGCTTTAAAAAATGCTTCTAACACCCTTTTAGAGAGCTCTTTTTCAGAAATTCCACTAGATAACATGTTGTTTTCTGAATTCGAACTGAAAATTCGAAAGAATAGCATAGTTAACAAGAAATGTAAGAGCTCTTTTATGGACAAGCTTTTCCAAAATGTTGAGATGAATCTAACAGAGATATCGGGCGATTATTATTAACATGTTCTTTGGAACCCTTTTTTAAATATAGGAACAAATCTAGCGACTTTTATCATATCAGGAAACTTTCCGCTTAATAAAGAATGATAAGAAATATAAACGAGAGGAGAAAATATTTCATTTATGGCATTTTTGTAGAAAAATGAAATTCCATCACAGCCTGTACTTTTTTTATTACTCATTTTACAAATAACTTCTTTAATTTCATCATCAACAAGGGAGACGAAAAATGAAGTCATTGCCTTCCTATCCCATAAAGAACGAATGAAAAGGTGCCCGTGCATGCGGTATTTTGCTTGGTAAGATCTGACCCGAGGTTAACAAAGAAGTTGTTGAATAAGCCAGTACCCTATAGGCACTTCATTCAATTCAAAGGGACGTAAAGCAGCAGCTTGCCCAAACATAGCAATTTATGGAACTCGTATTCTAACAAAGAATGAACCGGTGTAGATGAAGTGACCAGAATGGTTCGTCAATCAACACTTTGGGAAACATCTATTTCATTGTGCTGTTTTGAATATATTAACAAACTTTTTCTGTTCTGTTAACATTGCCAAATACCAGGCTTGCTGTCAGGTGGATGTATTATCCTGACAGGCACCATTTATAAGAATTCCAGGAATAATCATAGCATTACATTTGCTTAACTCAGTGAAATTAAAAAACAACCTGTCTCTCGGTACAAATGACCTTTTTCTGCTCATGCTCAAACTGGAACCCCGAACTGGCTTATACATCCGCCATATTTGGGAAAATGCTTGTCAACAGTGGATTTTAAAGCTGTGTTTATCACCTTCCACGTACTCTTTTTATCACACTTCCGTTTGTCAAACTGGATGGCGAAATACTGTTGCTCAGCTGTATACATAAAGTAGATGTAAGCGTATTTCGATAACGAATATAAAAAGATTTATTCGAAGCATTTGGGGATTTACGGTATCTACAAAATAATTTATTTTTCTTATCAATAGACTTAAGGACAGATCTCGTGATCCATGGTTGTCTTGGTATTTTCCTATGATTTGATCTAGATCGTTTTATTAATGGTATATAACTATTACATTTCAATAGACGCATTTACATTTCCAGAACTGTGTAGGAGACCAGTCAACTGACCTCAATCCCTCTCTAGGTCTATTTAGATGATATTCAGACACATCACGAAAACCAGAGTTATGAGTTGTAGTTCTTGGTGAAGAACTGGAAAACGATCGAGTGCATATACCGGGAAGTGATCTGAAAAATCCGAGACAATACCAGGTGGAACATCAAGAGATAAACTATTACTAAATATATATCGATGAGAGAAGAAGTAGCATCAGATATACGCGTAGGTATTCTTATAAGGGGAGTAAATAGATTTTGACAATAATATTGTCAAAATCCTCAAAATTTTCCTCAAATTTCCTCAACCTTATATTATAAGGTTGAGGAAATTTTGGCAAATTGGAGTATCATTGCAATTAAAAAGATTTATATTAAAGTCACCCATTATAATACATGTCTTATTGGCAAAATATTTGTCAGAGAGAAGTAAGTTCTGTTCAGTTCAGTTTATTTTATTTTAGCACGGAACCTGCTTCAGTCCGTGAACTAACTCAATAAATTCAGAAGGGTTGGAAACTTGGAATGAGGTGGCCTATAACTCTTCCCAAAAATAATGTTACCTTTGTATGGAGTTATAACCTCAATGAAAATACTCTCAAAACATTTTGAAATAATACACTATTCGTGTAGCAACTGACAATTTAAAGCTCATGTGACATAAAAACCTACTCCACCACCTTCCTTAAGCCATGTTATTGGTAAGTAACTTAAAACCACTGATCACGAATTGGGAAGGAGGTGACGTCTCCTTTAGCCATGTTTCACTGAGGCCAATAATAATATGTGTGAGTTGCAACTCATTAACAAATAAAAGTAGTTGGTCAAAATGTTTATTTGGACTTCTGATATTAAAATGTGATACAACAAAATTTTTGAGGTTTGAATGAGATAAGGAGATATTTTTTTCCAAATGATAATTAAAGAATACATTTTGGGAAGAAACATTATAAAAATCTAAGTCAAGATTTAATTCTTGAGTTTCTGTATCTAAGGATGCAATAAAGTCGGTGCTGTCACCTTCTTCACAGACAGAACAGTTTAAAGAAATATTCGATGCAGCTGGATGGTAATCACATACTCCGTTATTCATTGCGGGAAGAAAATTTCCGTTAATTTGTTCAGCCATTTTTGGAAACAGACAAACTCAGGTTACATAGTGACTTGCTTGCTAGGAATGCATGCTCATGCCTTTGGTTGTAAATCTCGAAAATAACATTCCGCCGGTGAATAGTAACAAAACTACTAACATGCACATGGAAAAAAAGAAAAAGGAGGTAATAGTGAAAATAATGCACTGTAACTTGCTGAACTATGCACAAGCAACAAGTACACAATATCAAAGGATGAGCGGTAGGTGTTGCATGGAAAATTCCATGAAGCAAACAAATAAAAAAGTGCTGATGGGATATGTGACTCGTGAGCTGTAAAACTCATGGGCTGTATGACTCGTGATTTTCGGTCTCTTGACGTGCACCCTAATGAGATGTTGTATCCGACCTCTACTTTGTAAAATGGCTGTAGCAGTAATTTTTACGCCTCCGCCACGAAATGCCGCCGGAGGCATTATGTTTTCAGGTTGTCCGTCCGTCCGTCCGTCCTTCCGTCTGTCCGTCTGTCCGTCCGTCCGTAATCAATCTTTGTGGACAGCATACATAAGTGAAAAACAGTTTGAGGTATTCTACTGAAACTTGGCATGTGTATGCATGGTTAGGCGAAGTTGAGCCTGTCAACTTTTGGGTGCACATGCTCAAGGTCAAAGGTCAAAAGGTTAAGGTTCAATGCTCAAAATCTCACTATTTCCCCCATATCTATGCAATGCCTGAAGGTATTTTCTTAGTGTATAGTGTATACTTAGTGTATACATGCACTATCAAATAAAGATTCACCGGAGAGAGTTTTGGGTCATGAGGTTAAAGGTCAGAGGTCTAAGGTCAAGTGAAAATGTTAATATTTCACTTTTTTCTCTATCTCACAAATATTTCAAGGTATCTTTATGGAACTTAGTACATTTGCATGTGCTAACTGACAGTGATCATCTAGGGAATTTAGGGGTCACGGGTCAAAAGTCAGGGGGAATGGTCAAGGTCAACTCATAAAAATGTCACTCTTTCCCTCTTATCTATGCAATGCCTGCAGAATTTTTCTTGAAACTTTAGTGTATGCAGGTATTCCTCAATGGAGATACCCTTGATAGTTTCTTGCCAAAGGTCAAAGGTCACGTGAAAGTGCTAAATTTCACTTCTTCCTTCATGTATAAAAGGGTCAAAAATCGGGTACAAACCCTCAAATCCCCGAATACCTGCACACTTAGACAATATAGTAATTTATCCAATTGAACCTAGCTCAAGGAACATGAACATTCAACATATTTGTGACAAATCTGTCATTTAGATATTTTGCAAATTATGGGAAACTGTCATCACACATTGTCAAGACATTGTACTGTATACCTATTACGAGAACCATGCATGCATTATGGCGGAGGCATACCAGTCGTCATAGCGACATTTCTAGTTTTTTTGTGTGTTTTGTTTGTTTGTTTGTGTGTTTTTTTGTCGATGATCCCACCAGGCTAGGATAACCGTGACCGTAGATAGATTTTTTCCTCTTTTTTTTTTTTTGGGGGGGGGGGGGGGGAGAGGAGGGTATAATAAGAATACCAAAACAGGTTAAAAAGTTACCATGCCAGTGTGTTTTGGCATTTTTTAGATTAACGTGGAAGTTCTGTAGCACATTTTACTGATTTTTGTTTATTTTTTTCACAAATACCCACTCAAGTTTCAAGTTTCTTTATTTCACCAAGGCAAAGAAGATATTAAAAAACAAACAAACACATACAACAACATTAGAAACAATTACAAACATATTAGTTAAACAGTGTAAAAAGAAATGCTATGGTAGGCAGCAGCCAGAAAGGAAATGCCCCTTATTTTCGGGTGGCCTAAAAACATTCGTTAAATTTCTGTTACCGATGTGTTCGAAGCAAGTAAAACATAAGGACAGGACAAGACTAAGACATGACAATTATCATATATACAGTGCAATGATAAATAACAAAATACCTGATGTCTCATAATATAAAGGATAAAAAACTGATGCTCTTAACTTAAATGAGTTTAGTTGTAATTATTGAGGAGTATTTTATATAACCAGATTTAAATGTATTCAAAGAGTTAGCATTGCGTTTTACGGGGGGAAAGAATTCCACAGAATAGGGCCATTGTAAAGAATAGATCGTTGATAAGAAGATGTACGAGATAAAGATAGGTGAAAATCACTCGCGGTCCGCGTATTGTAATTATGAATTTGATTATTGTATGTGAAAAAAAAAAAAACCAAGATAGTTTTTGGTAATAAAAGATTTTTACATAAATACATAAAAATCCCCACTTGATATTCATACATGTTTCAATTGCAATATTTTCAGGGATCAAAAAAGAAAAGTGGTGGGGTATGGGCAAGATAAGAGGCATGGGAAATAATTCGTATTGCACGTTTTTGAAGGACTAAAAGTCTTTGAATATGGCATTCAGGAGCATTACCCCAAACAGTTATTCCCTAATACAAATAACGTAGAATTACAGCATTATAAACTAATTTCAAAACAGACCTCGGAAGAAAACTAAGTTTATACATTACACCAATATTTTTTGATAATTTATTACAAACATAATGAATATGCTTAGACCAATTTAACATATTGTCTACAAAAACTCGAAGAAATTTCAGTGAAGAAGCCTGCATGATTTGAGAACCACACATGTTAATATATACAGTGTCATTGCTACATTTTTTCTTTGTAAATATCATAAAATTAGTTTTTGATATATTAATTGATAATGTATTCATTCGTAACCAACTAGTAACATATTGCAATTCCTTATTGAAAAACCTCTTGTAAAGGATGCATATCAACATGAGACAAAAATAAGCTTGTGTCATCGGCAAATAAAATACATTGTAAAATATGAGAAACATTTGGCAAGTCATTTAAATACAAAAGGAATGAAATAGGCCCAAGGATCGATCCCGGGGTCACTCCATATCTTATGTTTTTATGTTCAGAAACATTCTTCTCAATTGATACAAGCTGCCTTCGATTACTCAAATAACTTTTAAAAAGATTAAAAATAACTCCATGAATACCGTACTGACCTAATTTAGCTGAAATACATGTATTATGATCCAGCGTGTGAAATGCTTTGCTCAGGTCTACAAATAAGCCCAGTAAAATTTTCCCGCTGTCTATTGCACAGATTACCTTATGAATGAAATCAATCAATGCAGAAGATGTGGAGTGCCCCGGTCTAAATCCATACTGATTTTTCTTGATAATATTGCACTTAGTCAGAAATTCAACAAGCCTATTGGAAATACATTTTTCAAAAACTTTGGAGAAAACGGATAAAACTGATATTGGACGATAATTTGTCATTAAATCAGGGGAACCACTTTTAAAAACTGGTACAACTCTTGCTATCTTCAGTTTATCTGGAAAAATACCAGATTCCATGCATTCATTAAATATTGCACATAAGGGTTTACATATCAAATGAATAGCTCTTTTCACAATTCGCATATCAATGTTATCGTATCCAGCACTGACATCATTCTTAAAACTGGTTACAACATCAATTATTCATTTACAAGTTATTGGTTTAAAAAATGCGGTTGACTCAAGTTTTGTAACATATTGAAGATAATCATACTCATCTGAATCATCAAAAGACGAATCAATATTGCAACCAATGTTAACAAAATATGTATTCAACAAATTACAAATCTCTTTCTCATCTATAATTGTATTCATTGTTACACTTGATAGATTTAATGGTTGTTTTCTTATTGCACGTTTTCCCTAGGGCAATATTTATCACACCCCATGTCTTTTTACTGTTTCCAGTACTATCAGCTAACTTTTTCTCATATTTCTTTTTAGCTAATTCTATCATATTAGTCACTTTATTTCGACATTTCTTATAGAGAGTTTTACGGTAATCATTTGGATTCTTCTTATACAATTGATACATTTTACATTTTTTCCTTATTAATTTACGAATAACATTTGTACACCATAAATTATCATTTTCCTTCGCTTACAACAAATTGAAATCAACGGAAATGATTCATTATATTCATCAGTGATTACAACAACAAAAAAGAATTACCAAAACTAATGTTAACCATCATTTCTATCATATACCCCTGACGTGGATTCCAATAACCGTAAAAATATATAATATCATTACTTTCATTTATGCCTCTCTTCATTTGTCTTTGCTGACTTTTAAACGATGAAATCGCACTTTTACAAATACAATATATCGGGAAATTATCTGAAATATCAGTTAAAATAATTCCAGAGTGGATCTGACATGAATCATTGGTAAAATATTGTCTAGTAATGAGGCGGAAGAGTCAGTCACACGTGTGGGATAATGAACCAAAGGTAACATAGAATTCAATGACAACAAATCCAAAAAAAAAAAATATTTACACATTGCACATACCCTATTTTAAGCAAACCAATATTAAAATCCCCCATTAAATAAAAACTTTTTTTTTCCTTTTTAACAATATCTGAAATATCATTCAAAAACTCACAAAATTCATTAACTGACTTATTCTGGGTGGTCTATACACAACACATATCAAAGTCGAAGTATTGCAATTTGTTATTTCTTTGAATATACTCTCAATAAAATCAGTGTTAATATCAAGATCTTATCGGCGATTAAGATATATCTTTGTGTAGATAAAACCCAACACCTCCCCCGCGTCTACTTTTGCGACTGTTACCAACAAACTCAAAATTGTTGATATTGCACAGTGATAAGGGTGAATTATCATGTAGCCATGTCTCACTAATACCAACAATTTTTATTTGCATAGACAAGGAAGAGAGAAAAAGCGATAAAGCATCAAAATTGCGACATAAACTTCTCACATGAATATGAATACAGGACAGATGTTTACTTACAAATCTGCATTGCAACATTTATTTTCTATGAGATCATTGAACTCCTGCGGTGTGAAATTTGTTTGAAATATATCATTGTTGATTTCAGATTCAGGTGGTGATAAAAAATCAATACCATTGAGACATCCAAGAAATCTATGCCTACACGACATTACACACTATTGCACACAAAACACACATACATATTGACACTGGAACATAATGACTAAGAATTTACAAAATACAGGTACCAAAATGAACATAAGATGAAGTAAACCTGTATATCAATACAAAATAATAAACATAAACGGAGAACTGGATTGAGATACAATCATATACTATACAGCCGTATACTTGTATCCTGGTCACAAATTCGTATATGTAGAACGTTTTACATGTGTTTAAATGACAATCATTTTGTGTTTAATTTCTTCAGGTCTTCTTCACATGTAATCAGTTTTGTGATGTTCTTTACCCCAGATGCACGAAGAAGGGCGATTAAACGGCCATCAGATAACCACGCTGATATCACCTTGTGGGTATTGCAGGTCAGCGACAGAAGTTTTTGGTTTTACAGCGTCAGATCCTCCACGATGACGATTCCGCTTCCTCTTAACTACTTTTTTTTTTGCGATTTTCGATGATCTCTCTTTTCTTCCGGTAGCTAACAGGTCAACTTGACGATGATGGGACGTGGGCGTGACTGGAACGCTGAAGCCTCGTTGGTCGAACGAGGAGACTGAACAGGTCGCGCAGTCTCACGCGGGCTCCCAGTACGATGAGACCGATCGATGTCCTTGGTCGGGTAAAAGGTCACTCCAAGCTTTGTCTTAGTGATGTCTGCTGCTAACATGTCTGTCTTATCTCCTATTTTCTCTTGCAGACCAAAGATACGGATGCATGATCGCCGGGAGTATTGTTCTTGATTGTTTATCGAGTTTTCCTATCTTGTGTTGCTTTGCTCGAGTTTGATGAATTTTGCTGAAGATTCTTCACGTTTTTGTCCTTCTCCTCCAAGTCTCTTTGCCGGTCCAACACTTCCCCTTGCAGAACTTCCACATTCTTCATGAAATCTCAAAGTTTCTTTTCAATGGCGTTCCCAACAATTGACTCAAGAAGGCCAAGAAATTCCTGATTTTTAACAGGTTTGTCATCACCTGACTTCCTACTTTATACTGCAGCTGATTGCCTGGTATTCAAGGGAGTTGCCATTATATTGGATGAGGTGATTTGAACAATGGAGCGGTAACAAAGGAGTGACAAACGGTGCTCTAGGCTGGAGGGGGAATCTCACATTCTAAAATCCAACATAGCTCCAGGACAGTAGGTGGACATTCCTCACGAAGTTTGACGTTCAAAAAGTTGAATCCAGGAGCAGAAATAACTATGAAGAAAGAGCTCGCACACTGTTGGGCACTTTGAACACACTCCTTTACAAAATGAAAAAAAAAATCAAAAACAGGTATTGAATTTTTTCAGGGAGTGAGAGAGAGCAATTGAAGGGGTAACACCCTGGTAACTCCCATTTTCTATCTTCTTATACCATATCTGGATACCATATACACTTAATTGGTCTATGGGTGCGTTTATCAAATCCTTTTCTCGGCAGAAACAGGTTATCCAAACAGCTTTCAAGAAATTTTTACTAGTTGATAAACGCAAAGCTGTTTTGATAGCCCTTTAGGAAAGCCTTTTACGAAAGGGTGCGTTTATCAACTCTCCTTTCTCGGCAGAAACAGGTTATCCAAACAGCTTTCAAGGAATTTTCACGAGTTGATAAACGCAAAGCTGTTTTGAAAGCCCTTAAGGAAAGCCTTTTCGAAAGCCCGAAATTTGTGACGATCCAAACAGGTTTCCTAAACAGGTTATCAGAAACCTGTTTGTAAAAGCCTTTCAAAGTTGATAAACGCAAAGCTGTTTTGAAAGTCCTTTAGGTCGCCCTATACTGCGGTTGCGTAACCATTCGTTTCCAGTTTCTGAAAAGACGCGCGCCACGTAAAGTGCACACGAGTACGTGTGCACAGGTGTATACATACAGCTGAGTGTAATGCACGCATATGCTTGAACGCCTTGAACAAGGAGATGTTTCCCTCACCAACAAGGTTTGAGAAATAAAGTAACAACAGTCTCATTCCCTTTGATCCCATGTCTCATGCCGCTACTCAGAAATATTTGAAGTATGTGCTAAACTGGAGCTGCCTCACAGATAGGAAGACAATTGATTCATGTGGCATTGTATCATGACTCCTCACTCTCAAAGGAAGATATGTCTTTATGATGGCAATTGCTTTTCGCCGTCCCTTCTTAGAAAACAAGCGGCACATTAATAGTACAGGCAGTCAGGGCTTTGGAAAGGGCTTTGGAAAGGGCTCTCGAAAGGGCTCTCGAAAGGGCTATCGAAAGGGCTATGGAAAGTTGATAAACGCAGCCGACGAAAACAAGCGGCACATTAATAGTACAGGGAGTGGACAGGGCTTTCGAAAGGGATATGGAAAGGGCTATGGAAAGGGCTATCGAAAGGGCTTTCGAAAGTCGAGGAAAGTTGATAAACGCAGCCTATATGGGCTCTGTTCATCTTGTCGGTCTCCTGAGCATTTTCTGCACAGTGTCGAACTCATTGGCTGTATACCTCTAAATAGGGCCTATTCTACCTGCATGATGTCGAACTCGCGGGCTTTATTGTCCCCGCCGAACGAGTTCTAGCAGGGGACTATGAAACGGGCTCCGTACGTGTGTGTGTCCGTGTGTCCGTCCGTGTGTCCTTGTGTCCGTGTGTTCGTGTGTCCGTGTGTGCGTCCGTGTGTGATCAAAATGTTCAATTTGCTACTTCTCTGTCATTTATGAGCCAATTTTGATTCTGTTTGCTTTTATGACAGCACTACATGGGAGTTTTGAAACTTCTACACAGAATTTCAGTTGTGACCTTTGACCTTGACCTTTGACCTATATTGTACATTTTGCTACAAAATGCTGCTCCTTCGCCATTTCTAACACGATTTCGATTCTGTTTGCTTTGTGTGATGGCACTAGTTGAGGGCTTCAAAAATTCTACACAGAATTTTGACCTTTGACTTCTTTGACCTTTGACCTTGATTTTTTGACCTGTATTGTACATTTTGCTACAAAATGCTACTCCTTCGCCATTTCTCACCCAATTTTGATTCCGTCTGCTTTATGTGATGGCACTAGGTGAGGGCTTCAAAACTTCTACACAGAATTTTGACCGTTGACTTCTTTGACCTTTGACCTTGATTTTTGACCTATACAGGGTGGCCCAGAAAGAACGGAACGCCTAAGATCTTTAATTTCAGCAATATCGTTGCAAATGTGTCATTATTTTGTGTACTAATGGAAAGGCCATTCTTTTTCCAAGAGAATGACACCAAGCTCTTTAATTTCAGTTAATGCGTTACGATTTTAGGCCCCTTTTTGTCAACCCTTGCAATTTTCAAACTGTGATCATTTTGCACTCTCAGAGACACCGAAATTAGCGAGAATTCGGCTTGCCATAGAAGCAGTAACGTTCACAACGTGTGGTATGTGGCTGTCATTGTCCGTTACCATTGTGAATGAGACGACCCGACGACAATAACACTGTCCGCCCCACATTCCGCACATTGCGAACGCTACTGGTTCTACGGTAAGCCGAATTCTCACTGGTTTCTGTATCTCAGAGAGTGTAAAATGATCACATTTTGAAAATTGCAAGGGTTGACAAAAATGGGCCTGAAATAGTAACGCATTAACTGAAATTAAAGAGCTTGGTGTCATTCTATTGGAAAAAGAATGGCCTTTCTAATAGCATGCAACATGATGATATATTTGCAATGATATTGCTGAAATTAAAGATCTTAGGCGTTCCGTTCTTTTTGGGCCACCCTGTATTGTACATTAGCTACAAAATGCTACTCCTTCGCCATTTCTAACCCGATTTCGATTCTGTTTGCTTTATGTGATGGCGCCAGGTGAGGGCTTCAAAACTCTTCACAGAATTTTGACCTTTGACTTCTTTGACCTTTGACCTTGATTTTTGGCCTATATTGTACATTGCATGGCTACAAAATGCTACTCCTTCGCCATTTCTAACCCGATTTCGATTCCGTTTGCTTTATGTGATGGCACTAGGTGAGGGCTTCAAAACTTGTACAAAGAATTTTGACCTATGACTCCTTTGACCTTTGACCTTGATTTTTGACCTGTATTGTACATTTTGCTACAAAATGCTACTTCCGGCGGGGACATATATTACGCACCGCGTAATTTCTACTTTCCTGTTTATTTATATAGACTCGAACTCGTGCATGGGCTGCATAACTAGTGGGCTGGATGACTTGGGCAGTATAAATCGTGGGCTGTTTGACACATGGGTGTATTTTCGTGACGTGCACCCGATGACACTGACTGCAACCCTCTTACAGAACAGCGGGTGTTTCCATACTCCCGTACCGTAAGATATGAGAATGTGTCTACATTCCTATCCTTGAGTGAGTGCAAATATTGCGTGTACGAAACTAAATAATATATCCGATATTTACAATAAAAAAGCTATATATGCCTGATGTAGTCGAAATTCCGAGGAAGCCTTTAATAACAGTAATAATAAAAGGACATTTATATTGCGCAGCTACTATAATGATATACTCTACTGCGCATTACAAAATGACATGCATACAAGAAATTCAAACAGAAAATACACTACTTCAAGAGATGACTTTTTAACCTGGTCTTGAACTCATTAATTGTAACTGCTTGTCTTGCAAACAAAGGGAGATTATTCCGTAATTTTGGTGCAGCGTACAAAAGTGCCCTGTCACCAAGAGTAACTTTTGATTTCCCCGATGGATATTTCAATAATGTGTGATCCCGTGAACTTCGAAGGTGATCAAATATTTGAAATGATGTTTTTAACTCTACAAGTTCCTGTATGTACACTGGTGCTGTACCATGAATAGCTCTATATACAATTAGCAGAGTTTTAAATATGATTCTCTGCTTTACAGGCAACCAATGTAATGCACGCAGTAATGGACGACAATGAGAAAAACGAGGAGATTTACAGACTAATCTAGCACATGCATTTTGCACCATTTGTAGTTTACCTAACTGATTATCAGGTAAACCATAAAATAAACTGTTACAATAATCCAATCTGCTTGTGACAAACGCATGGATGATTTTTTCAGTACTTTCCCGTGTCAAATGCTTCCGAATATGTGCCATATTAAACAAATGATAAAATGAATTTTTACATACTAGTAGAGTCATTTTGGGAGATTCCGTGACCAACCTCTCTGAACCTTTTTTTCTCAGTGGATTTGGCATTCTAAACCATTTTGAAGGAAAATAAGCCCCTATGTACCTCCCAAAAAAGATGGGAATTTTTTTGTTTACAGCCCAAATTCACTTTTTTTTTAAGCCCTGCCACTCAATGTGCAAACTGTCTGAAGTCATAGACTAGCACAACAGGGGATTACCCTAATTTCCATGAGTGCTCACATCTGATTGGTCAAGAGTTTCCTGGCCTTGCTGTAACAATGGATGAATCTGTGAACAATGAACCTTTATTGGGGATATTGTTTTACAATGTATACTCTCTGGACATTTCAAGCTTCTGAATAACAAAATCTGTAAGTACACCCTTTACCTACCTTTTAAAAAATTATGTAATTATCCGGTTTTTTGTGTAATTATGTTTTTTTCTTATTTTCTATCAGATAGTTAACAATTGCTTTTAACATTTCAGTCCCACATATATGATTTGGTGTTGGCAATGTTTGAACTACTGCGCTATATCTTAAAAACTATTCAAATGAAGGCTTTTCAGAATCAGCAATTATTTACTTGTAATATAAAATGAGTCAGTTAAGAAAATACAATGCAACCCCTTTTTATTTTATTTCATTTGATTGAAAAGTGCCGCTAAAATCCGTTTTTTTTTCAACTGTGCGCCCTACACTAGTTAGTCTCTATATTCAGACCCAGATTAAAAAAAAGTGGACAAGACCTGCTTCAATCCAAATTTGAATGGGAAGTTGTGTGTATAATTTGATTATTGTGTATGTGTGTGTATTTGTATGTGAGTGTATCTTGTTCATGTAGGCCTATTAAACAAACAAGATTAATTTTTGATGTGTGTATTCATCAGGTTTTAAAGTTAAAATGGTTTCAAGAAAGTAAATAAGGAAAATTAAATGTGGGAAAGTGATTAATAAAAGGCCTAACCCTTTTCAAGAAATGTAACGTTAGTGGGATTCCACAAAATCCTGGGCCTGCTTCATTTTCATTTTGTGCACACCATGGGACATTGTGCACTGGATGTGCACTGAGATGCAAAATAGTTTTGTATGTCCAGTTCAACCGAGGAAGCCAGGTATTTCACAGACAAGGCTAGTCTATGAGGGCTCAATCTTGTTACATTTTTTTTTCAGGCCAATTTAGCAAATTGCCAAAGCTGCTTGTTACAGTACTGACAGTAGATGGTACAACCTGTGACTGTGAACAGAGTCAATGGTCCCCCGCCCACTGCAGTGTTGCTACAGAGTAGCCTGTTCCTACCGGTAATTTTGCAGCAGGGGACGCATAATGCCACACCAACGTATACCAATACACAGTGCGCCCAGATTGGCAAGTATGGGAACGAATAAATAACTTTGTTAAAGGTTATGGCTAGTAACTGATCAGTGCATGCTGGGGGATGATTGTTCCAATTCTTGTGGGATTCATCTAAGAGTACATTGTCTATTGTTGTGTGAAAAAAATAGGCCTATTTGCTTCAGAACCGTCTCATATTCAAGTAATGTGCAGGTGAATGCCCTGTCACTGTGTAGGCATGCTAACCTGGAAACATTAAATTGCACATTACTTGAATATGAGACCATTCTGATGCAAATGAAGAGTTTGTTCGCAAAAACCGATAAGTCCATATTTGCCAAGTGGAGATATTTGCGATTAGAGGTCAAGAAAAATAAAGAGAATAATAAGAAAATTTTCGCTTCTTTTGGCCATGACTTAAAAAATGTACCTTTATATGTAGTGACCGTACTTAAAAATCTTCAAAAATGGACTTACTAAGTATCGGTTTTTGCAAACACACTCTTCAAATAATTTTCACAAAATAATAGATATATAATGTACCTGGTACTCTTAAATGAATCCCACAAGGATTGGAACAATCATTCCCCAGCATTCCCATTGATTCCCAGTGATCAGTTACTAGCCATCCCCGTTAAGAATGAACATCTGAGTGTGGTTGAGGGCTCATTGGAAGCAGAATTGTATTGTCTTGATAATCAAAGAAGAAAATTAAAAACATGATGGGGGAGGGGTATCTGGGCACTAACTACCATATTGAGGCATATTCACATTTTTGACATATTTTGGCAAAAAATGCTAACCTGAGCGTGGTTGAGGGCAATGCATTGCTCACAATGAATGTCATTTGAAATCCAATGATGACATAAACTTTACATAATTTTCATCATGGATGGTCATGTTCAAATCAAGTTACACGTGTAAGTTATATAACTTTGAAAAATTGTCTGTTTATTGTTTGATGTTTTTTGCAAACTTTCACCAAAAGAAAAAAACAAAAGAAGAGACAAAGCTGGTGGTATGAAGATATCTATGAATTTTATTAAAGTTGTCTCATGACAAGGTTATTCCTTTTACTTTGAATATTTTACACTCCTGTTCCCTAAAATATGATGCATTGGTTTTCATTGTCAGACACATCCTGATGAAAACCACTGACATGAAAAGTGATGGATAAAATGAATCCCGAAAGGAGTGGCAGCGATGAATTGTCATCAACGTCTTACGAACATGCATGCATTCTATGTTGCGGTCAACCATGTACCAAAAGTGACTGTTTGGATAATATCACTGACCAAAAATGGGATTCCATTCAGGAAAAGTCTTTACGATGGAAAGAACTCGATCGTTTTCAAAACGTATGAAAATGTGGACTGGGAGAATGGGCCAGAAGGTTATTACATGCACAGCGCTTGTTACACAAGTTTATCTAGCCAGCGCTGTCTTTCTCAAGCAGAAAAACGAAAACGCAAACTAGACAAAGATCTTGAAGGAGGTAACCAATCAGGTGAGAAGGATCCATCTCCAGCCACCAGCCCCTTTTCTCCCAAGAAGCTCCGGTCAAGTGTAGGTATTGTGCACGACAAAAACGTATTCGTGTGGTGCAATAGAGGTCCCTACAAAAGTAGTCATCGTGACTGGGGGCAGTTGCTCCTCCTATCAACGAAGGACGCCTGGAAAAAATTCAAGTTACACACTGTACATGTGGAAGATCCGGTCCTGAGGTCGAGGCTCAATACACTGATTGCATCAATTCCGGACTGTGAAACAGCTTTCGGCTGGGAAATCCGCTACCACCGGGGCTGCTGGCGTGACTACATTTCCCATGCCAAGCCTCTTTCAGATGAAGTTACTCAACACCTGCAGAATGTTAATCTACGAGAAGCACAAGCCATCTTCTTCAATCACGTTCGTCAGGTGATCTTCGAGAACCATGAATTTCGGACAGTGCAGAGTCTACTGCAGGACTACCAACGAATTATCTGAAATCATGGACATGAAGCCAAGGTAAAGTCGAGCTACGTGAAGGAGATTCTCTTAAAGGAATTTGAGGAAGACATCGGGTTTCATAAAAGCAGTCAGCAAAATGTGAGTGAAATGGTATTTGATAGAAGAGCGGCTGATTCATACGTAGAAGCAGCACTATCTTCGCTGGGTATAAGCGATGACCAGTTGGTGAAGAATGTTGCAGTACGACTAAGAGAGCAAGTTGAAGCGACAAATACTGTTCCCTGGCCTCCAAATGTATCAGAGTTGGAGAGAGAAGAGGACCTCAATGAGCCCCTCTTAAAGCTGATAACATGGCTAAAACACCCAAATAGGTCAGAAGTTGACAATTCAGCTGTCCGTTCAATTGGGTCGATCCTCACAAGCTACATCACGGGAATGCGCACTGCCTTTGAGGTGAATCTCTCTGTCTTGCTGCATGGACTAACCAAAAGTAGAGAGATCATTGACCTCCTGCACAAAGATGGCATAGGCATCAGCTACAATGACGTTCTGACGTTGCGAGATTTCTGGGTGTTCAGTGACCTCAAGGGTTCCCTTAACTGTCCCTCCGAACTTGCCTTTGGGAAGCCTGCAATTGCTGTAGTCGACAATGATGACTTTAAGAGTGACACGTTGACTGGTGCTGGCCAGGCGCATCGAACTAACGTCATGTTCGTGCAGCCAGACACTTTTGATGAACCCTCTGAAAATCAGGAGGAGAGGACAAACTTAACACCTCAGTTCCTATCAACATCTCTCAAAGAGATTGGAGGCGAAATGCAGCACGTCAAGCCGTACAAGACAGTTAAGCGTGGGGAACCGCCTATTCGAGAACGAGCCACAGATGACAGCCCTCCTCAAGACACATCCATGCAAAGAACTCGTGGTGTGATCCATGCGTTGGCTAGAGCTCAGGATGACCGAACACGTCCTAAACCGGAGGAACAGACGTACCAGGGTTTTCAGGTTTCCAGGCAAGAATGTCAAATGCTGACGAGAAGAGTCGAGCTATATACCACATGACCTATCCCGATCCACCCAGTAAGACTGTTCTCAATGATGTTCTATGTAAGCTCGCAAAGGCAATCGAAGAGAAAAGGATGCCTTTCGCAATTATCGTTGGTGACCATCCCGTCTACGTGCTCATGCTAGAGCTGAAAAGTGAAAACCCACAACAGTTCAGCAAAATCTTACCATTCATGGGTGCCTTTCATATTCAGATGTCATTCATGTACACGATATACAAAAGGTTCCATGGATCGGGTCTCTCAGATGTGTTGGTAGCTGCAGGTGTTATTGCAGACGGATCGGTTGATCAAGCCCTCCGTGGAAAACACTTCAAGCGTGGGGTTCGCTGTCTTCGCCTGTTCTACGAGACTCTGGTTCATCATGCCCTAGACAAGCGTTTGGAAGGTTCTCCTCTATCCGAAGAGGTGAAGTCATCTCTTGCCAAACTCAGACATGAGATTGATGCTCAAGGACTTGCGGATGTACACACAGGGTTAGAGCACAATGCAGAGGTAAAAGACCTTATCGAGACACTGTTCAGGGATTTCGATGGTGCCCCCTTGGCAGAATACTGGTTATCCTTCATGGAAATGGTGGAAATTCTGACCCAAAATATCCACGCACTCAGAACAAGCAACTGGAATGAGTACAAATCTTCGCTCAAACTGATGCTTCCATGGATGCAAATCTACGACAATGACAAGTATGGTCGGCATCTTCCAGATTTCATTGCAGTTCTTGATACCCTTCCTGAGAAACAGGCTGCATTCATGGAAGATGGTTTGTTTGCTCAGTCCATGACAGGAAATCCGTATTCGTGTGTCGCTCTGGACATATGGATTGAGTCAACTATGAACAAGGGCTCCAAGCTGAAATCTGGTTGGCTGGCCATCCTGAACAATGAGAAACAACTCCTATCAAATACACGCAACGTGAATAACATCAATCGAGTGAGACGAGCTGTTCATCATCATGCTAATCGCAAGAAGCATAGGAAAGCAGAGCATGCAGATTGCTCATCTAGCAAAAGAAGGAAGGATGAACAAGCGGTGCAGGATATTAGTTCGTGTCTCAATGAATTTGAGTGTGACCCGTTTGACCACGCTAACCAGACACTGCGGTCCCTTCAGTCAGGAATCCCAGCCTCCGATTCCCTTGCTGTAGATCTGGCATCAGCCAAGACGGATGGTAGGAGAAAAGTGAAGGAGTTCATGGATGAGAGGGTATACTCGAAAACCAAGACTTTGAATGACAGAGTTCATCGGAGTAAGCGAAAGAACTTTTCCAGTCAAGAAGTGAAAAGAGGAGTAGCCGACAATTTGAAGGGTAAGGCGGAGGGAATGGAGCGCGATGCCATGGCGTCAGTTGTTGGACTAGTTGACAGCAGTGGGACACTACAACTTGAAGATATCTTGCAGCATCGTGTCACGCCTGAGTGCCTTTCTATCTTCAATGCAAACGGAACATTCCGCAAGTCACAGAAAAGCAAACTTCTACAAAAACTGACCATGGATGAGACTCCAGAACCTGAGGTGTATACATCCCTTATTGACATGGGTCTCATGTGGCGTCTTGCAGTCCCGACCATTGAGGACAGGGAGAAGAGGGACGGAAGCCAGTATACCTGGGGCGACTATGCACAGAAAGTGGTGAACACTATCAACAGTAGGCACCGAAATGCGGAGAGGATCATTTGCGTAAATGATTCCTACGACCAGGACTACAACATTAAAGACAGTGAAAGACACTTCGACAGAAACAGATGCCAACAAAGAATGTCTTCATGAAGGCAGAGGACAAGTTTCCCTCTAGCAAGGATTTCCATGCCCTGCTAGGTAAGCCTGCTAACAAGATCCGCCTACAGGCATTTCTTCAAAAGGAACTCCAGAAAGTGGCGTTAACAACAGGGACCGAGATTATCTATTGTGTAGTCGGCAGTTACGCACGGAATCTCACTACGGGTGAGGATTTGCCTGAACTCCTATGCTTCCAAGCTGAAGCAGACACTGCCATGTTCACGATGTATAGTGCACTTCGGTCAGATGGCTACAAAGCAGCAGTTATACTTGACACAGAAGACACTGACAACTATGTTCAAGCAGCATATGTTGCTCATAGGACGTCAGGGAACTTGTGCTTGAAACGCAAACATCATCTGATTGATGCCAAACGTCTGTGCAGTGAAGGAATGTCTCAATCCATCATTGCAATACATGTCATTAGTGGATGTGACCATAACTCTGCTTTTTTCGGAGCAAGTAAATTGCGGATTGTAGGACGCTTGGTCACTTCGAAAGAGGCCCATAGTCTGCTTGCAAAATGTGGCACCCAGCTTCCAGCCCCACAGGATGTCATCAGCGATTTAGAACAGTTCGTCATTCGCTACGTCTATGGTAATTCCAGAAGCAAGACACCAGGAGAAGCCCGGGCTGCAAAGTGGAGGGCCCAGAAGAAGAAGAGCACCATGCGATTAATGCCTGACTCAGACAGTTTGTATCAGCACCTGCTTCGTGCAAACTATCTTGCATATTTGCTTAAGCATTTTCAGATGCAAAGTCACCCATCACCGATAGGACATGGATGGCATCTGGTAAACGGACTGTGTCTACCTGTACGATCAACAGAACCCCCACTTCCCTTGTCCATGTCGGAACCACCCAAGGAAACACAGAGAGCAACAGTGATGAGAGCAGCAATGGTGCAGAGAGTGATTCTGATAGTGACAGTGACTCATACATTGATGCCTCATGTACTGATAGTGTCAGTGACTCGTGTGGAGATAGTGATGTAGCCGACTACTAAGGTATGTTGGACTTTGAAGTTAACAGTTGGCGACATCAAAATTTTCCAGATGTGATGAATGTTAAAAATTATGTAATCATAATGTAAGCATTCTATCAGATTATGGTATCAACAGAAAGCTTGGCACCGATAACCTTTGTTTTGACATCAAGATCAGCTTTCTAGACAACTTAGAAATCGAGAAACAATAGCAAATGTATGTCGGCGGCCATATTGGCGGCCATATTGGCGGCCATATTGGCGGCCATATTGGATTTCACTGCAATGAACATGTTTTACCCCCCCCCCCCCAAAAAAAAAAGAAGCATGGTAATTCTTAACCCCCAAAACCTATGTCGAAACACCAAAATCAACCTCCTAGGTGAATTAGTTACTGAGATATTATAGGCAGTGACAGCCATTTTGGCGGCCATTTTGAATTTGGGGCTGTAGAAAAAATTCCCATCATTTTTGTGAGGTACATAGGAGCTCATTTTCCTTCAAAATGATTAAGAATGACAAATCCACTGAGAAAAAAAGGTTCAGAGAGGTTGGTCACGGAACCACCCAAGATGACTCTACTATACTTCAGAGATATGTCTGTCAAAAGCTAGGCGTGAATCAAACCACACTCCCAGATTCCGTGCAGAATCAACAGGATAAATATCAACATCAATCACTTTCAGGCTTTCAGTGCGTAATTTTGAAACTTGCTGTTGAGTGCCACATATTACAAATTCGGTTTTCTTATCATTGAGTAGAAGATTGTTGGATAATAACCAATTGTGAAGATGCACAATACATCACTCTATAATAGACACAGTATAATTTTCATCTGCTGCAGTAGGTGAAAAAGAGATGTACAGCTGTGTATCATCCGCATAGGTATGACACATTACTTCTGGGAAATTGTGTTGGATTTCATGGAACAACCTACTAGCATACAAAGTAAAAAGAAGGGGACCCAGGCAGGAGCCTTGGGGCACACCCCAGGGTACATCAAACTCCTTGGACATACTGGAATCGACCTGAACCCTCTGTCTCCTATCATTCAAATAGGACTCAAACCATGACAATGCTCTGTCAGTTATTCCAAAATGTGTTTGGAGAACATTTACAAGAATGTCGTGTCTAATCAAATCAAAAGCTGCACTCATGTCCAGTAGAACCAAAAATACCACCTGTTGCTTATTCATTGCTAACAGCAAATCATTCTTCACCTTTAATAGGGCTGTTTCTGTGTTGTGGTTTTGTCTATATGCTGACTGCATCGGTGGTAGTAAATCATTGGTTACAAGATGTTGCTGAATTTGACCTGCTACTGCTGCTTCAACCAGTTTGGACAGATATTGCAAATTACTTACAGGTCTACAATTTGAAAACTGTAAATCTGCACCGGGCTTTTTCAGTAATGGTCTAACTATAGCCAACTTCCAATTCCTGTGAAAGTGTCCACTTGTCAGAGACAGGTTGATAATTTTTGTAAGAACTGGCAATAAAATATCAATGTCCCTTACAACCAGCTTTGTGGGTATTGGATCCAATATACATGTCTTCTTGTTTAACTTCAGAACCAACTTTTGCACATCATGTGCACATAACGGAGAAAACTGTGACAACTTATTTTGAACTTCTGAATAAGAAGATTGGTTGGGGAATCCATCTGCTCTTTTTGACTGAATGTCTTTACACATTTTCACTACTTTCTGCTCAAAATACATACCCAACTCATTTACAAAATTTTCAGTATCAATGTGTGGTGGTAAATCAACTATGGACTTCTTCATATTTAACAAAGACTTTGCAATATGAAACAACTTTTTCTGATCAGCAGCATTCTCAGTTATACATCCATTATAATAATCTTGTCTAGCACGATTCATTAAAGACAAGGTCATATTAAAAAGCCATATAGATGAGCAAACTCATAAAACGCAAAACTTCGATAATCAAGACGTTGCTCAAAACTTCGGCATGAAAATTACCAAAATGGTTATAGCCATAGGCTGCTCCAGTCATAAGCACACGATTAGTCACAAAGCTCAAAATGTGACGCCCGCAACGAAGAAATGAAGAAAGGCATAGCCAAAGAATGCAAATTTATATAACGGACTAGACAGGCACTGCATGAGTGTAACGCCTGATGAAAATGTTGATAGCCTGCACTTTTCGTGGCTTTTTCGAACGAGAAGAATAAAAACTGCTGTTCACAGAGCCTCACTTTTTACATACGGTGTGCTTACATAAACTTACAACTTCTAAGTCTGTTACAAGAATGATACATCAAAGCAATGAATTTAAGCATATCTAGCTAATCATATTTATATGACAACAATAAGACAACAAAGAAAACAATAACCAGTACAGCGAGGTTCCTAGTAGAGCAGATAAGCCTAAAAATTGTGCAAAATTTGACTAAAGCATGAAACTTTCACCAGTGTTAGTACATGTTATAAGATTCATTTTAAGATCGGGAGGTAAGTTTGAATTGACCTTTGATGACCTCCAAAGGCCAATGACCTCAAAATTTGATAAAAATAGATATTTTGCGTCATTGATGAATGTTAAAATGGTAATAATGTAGGCCTACTAAAAACTCATCTTCTGTTACAGTGGAATTGTCTTCATGTTCCATAGAACCCTGACAGGTTTCTACCTTTGACCTCTGATGACCTACAGAGGTCAATGACCTCAAAATATCAGAATATTGATATTTTGTCATTGATTAATGATAAACACGGCAATGATGTACTAAAACCATGTTTGCTTGTGTGGTTTTTTTTACAGTGGAATTGCCTCAATGTTCCATCAATCCTTGACAGGTTTCTACCTTTGACCTCTGATGACCTCCAGAGGTCAATGACCTCAAATTATCAGAATTTTGATATTTGGTGTAATTGGTTGATGATAAACATGATAACGATGTCTTAAAAATTCATTTGTGTTACAACTGAATCGCTTTCCTATTCCTCAGATCAAGGGAAATTATTTACATGTCTCTGCCTTTGACCTCCGAGGACTGTGACAGGTCAATGACCTCAAAATATCAGAATATTGATATTTGACGTATATTTAGTGCTTAATTGTATACCTGGTGTGCAATCACGCATTATGTTATTAGCATTTATGCTACAATAGAAGTGTCTTCTCATTCCACAGAACATTGGTCATTACCCTGTGTATATCCAACTTTGACATCTAAGGACAACGTGAGGTCAGACTTTTAGAATAACATCAAAATTTGTGTAGGATTACGATATTGATGTTTGGCTTCATTGGTTTAATCCTAAAAGTTCAATCATTTACAAATCACTCCTTGACGTTATAATCAAAGCATGTATGCATATTCCACAGAACATTGGTTCATAGTAAAAGGTCTCAGGAATGTGAGCGGTCGATTACTTCAGAAGTGAAGCTTACGTGTCTTCAGTGATGGCAGTGACCTCAAATACCGTATGTCCCCCCCCCCCCAAAAAAAAAAAAAAAAAAATTACAACGGGACCCTCCGCAATGATATCCTGAAATATATCGAATCAATCTAAATACAAATTCAGGGTATGAAACTGTAACTCATTGCCCACATCTTACAGGAAACCCCATTCGATTTGCTTCACTGGTCGAAGAGAGAGGGTGTCAGGAATCTCTTCCCTCCAAGCTCTGTCTATTGTATTCACACACAAGATCATCGAAGTGCTAAACTTGGAAGAATCAAACTCATATTTCTCTGTGACCGCTTAAAGGACAAGTTCACCCCCATAAACATAAGGATTGAGAGAATGCAGCAATTTAGTAGAACACATCAGTGAAAGTTTGAGGAAAATTGGACAATCGATGCAAAAGTTATGAATTTTTAAAATTTTTGTGTTGGAGCCGCTGGGTGAGGAGACTACTACAGCTTGTAATGTCATATGCGTACAACCGTATAAAGAAAATGTAAAGAAAATTCAACATATTTTCACTTTTTTCGCATAATAAAAGAGCACTTGACTTGCCGCTTTCTAAAGGCAGGGGGAATAATATTACTCATAACATATGTCGGTAACGAGTCAAAGGAATGTGTACTTTTTTCAAAAGATGATATTTTGTGAAATTCTCTTTATATTGTCCTTATATTGTTGTACGCATGTGACATTACACACTGCAGTAGTCTTCTCATCCAGCGGTTACTGCACAAAAACTTCAAAAATTCATAACTTTTGAACGGAATGTCCGATTTTCCTCAAACTTTCAATGATGTGTTCTACTAATATTGCTTCATTCTCTCAATCCTTGTGTTTATGAAGGTGAACTTATCCTTTAACCAAAGCGAATGGGGTTTACTGCAAAATAGAGCTAAAATTTTATATTTTAAGACCGAGCTCGACACTCGAGGAAAACTTGGCACACGGTACGAGATTAATATATGTATTTCAGAGAGCTTAATCTATTCAGTGTATAGGTCTTGTGGACCTCCCCATGTGTAGGACTCTTATGGGCCTGGTTTGCCTAAACTTAGTGTCAAGCTCATGGGCAAAGCTACCTAGTTTCGAGCTCGTGGGCTGTATGGTTCCGATGAATGACTCATGGTCCTGGAGCATACAGTGACGTCATGGACCATCTGGAAAACGACATACTGTGAGGCCTAACATGCATTCCACATGAAGTAATCCTTTGTCTTGCTATTGTCATCCAGTTAAGTTTAGGTCATTAAGTCAGGCAACTTGGGGCCTTTTTTTATGACATCTTTAGGTACCTCACTTCCAAATAGGAGTGGAACTATTATTTGCTCTTATTGTCTTCTTTATACTCGATACTCCTTAACAATTTAGCCTGGCCAAGAGTTGTGCCCCCATGCCCAAATATTGCTTGTTTCCAATATGGCCGCCATCCGGTTCATTCAGTGTAACCTCCTGCTAAAATTGGTCTAGATGTATACCCTCGATCTCTTTCAAGACAGGGCAGCATCTGTGTCTTCAGTGAAGCACGCGATTTAGCTTACATTGCACGGATCTGCGATCGGCACACAGATCTCCACCACGACTAAAATGGACATCCTGAGGTCAGATCAGCGTTCTTCCAGGACGGTGCACAGCCACTGAATGCGATCATCAGAGTCTTCCATTGGCAATATCTAAACAGTTTGGGTGAAGGGAAATTTGTCTCCATGATGAGTGCATGCACATAGAGTACAGGATGCACGAGATGATGAGAAAGCTTCTTTTTGACTCGCGGGATAGGCTACGATCCTTTCTCAGGCAAAGGTTCTGAATTATCGGATCGTGCTCAGTCTGCACACAGTGAGCTGAACACCATATCAAGTATACGTGTGCAATGATTGTGTGTAATGATATGGGAAAATGCATGGAGAAATCAAAATACATAATATGTACCTGTTCATGTATATTACGTGGAATCAGTGCCCGTTTGTTGTCTTCATCAATCTTGCAATGTTGTTGTTTATTATTTTCCCTCTCCATCACGAGTATAATATGGAACGTGTCGATTGTTTCACGTGAAGTTGTTCTGATGTCAGAAAATGCAAGGCTGTATATTGCATGTGGCCTATTGCAGGTGGCCTTCAATTTGTTTTTATGCCTCCGCCACGAAGTGTCGCCGGAGGCATTACGTCTTCGGGTTGTCCGTCCGTCCGTCCGTCCTTCCGTCCGTAATCAATTCTGTGGACAGCGTATCTAAAAAACTGTCATAGGTATCTTAATGAAACTTGGCATGTATATGTATGAGCAGGGTTACCTCCCTGGTATGAGTGAGCGAAGTTGTGCCTATCAACTTTTGGGCGCACATGCTCAATGTCAAAGGTCAAGGTCAAATGCTCAAAATTTCACTATTTCCCCTATATCTATGCAATGCCTGGAGGTATTTTCTTGAAACTTGGTGTATACATGAACTACGAGAGCTTTGGGTCATAAGGTCAAAGGTCAAGTGAAAATGTAAGAATTTAACTTTTTTCTCCATATCTCACATATTTTTCGAGGCATCTTCATGGAACTTAGTATCATATGCATGTATTGACTGGAAGTGATCATGTAGGGAATTTAGGGGTCATGGATAAAAGGTCACGGGTCAAAGGTTATGATTAAATGGTCAAGGTCAACTCATCAAAATGTCCTTATTTCTCTTTTATCTATGCAATGCCTGCAGGATTTTTTTGTTGTTTTGAAACTTAGTGCATGCATGTACATGTATTACTCAATACAGATTCTCGTGGAAGTTTCTTGCCCAAAGGTCAAAAGGTCAAAGGTCAAGTGAAAGTGCTAAATTTCACTTCTTCTTTAAACTTATAAAAGGGTCAAAAGTTGGGTACAAATCCTCAAATCCCCAAATTACTGCACTCTCAAACAGTGTAGCCATTCATCCAAATACACCTAGTTCAAGGAAAGTGAACATTCAATGCATTCGTGAGAAACCTGTCATTTTGATATTTTGCCAGTTACGTGAAACTGCCATCACACATTGTCAAGACATTGTGCTATACAGTACTAGTAGACCTATTCGGAGATCCATGCATTATGGCGGAGGCATACCAGTCGCCATAGTGACATTTCTAGTTCACATTATATTGACATGTTTAACAGACTGTAACTCACCAAGATGCCTCTTGAAATGTTTTGAAAAACTTCTGCTTGATTTCACACGAGCGGATGATTATCAATTGTCTTTTTGCTATCACCGTGTGTGAAACAAAGAATTGTTTCTCTTCAAAAGATAGCGTGCCAATCAATCTGCAATTACTGTTGGTGCTCTTTATTTAAAGACATTCTAACGAGCCCATCTCCAGCCTAGACATCCGTAGGCGTTGTGGTGTAAAGCGGGATCTAAACATCTCTCATAAAGCGAGACTTCCCTTTTCTTTTCTTTTGGGCTATTTTACATTAAGCGTACACTTTTGTAAAAACTGATTTTTCCCTATTTTGGCCCATTTTTAGAATTTCCATTATTGTACTGGCGGTATTGTTTGATGGACCTTATCAACACCAACCTACTAGTTGCAATTTCAGGACAGTTCAAGTATTATTTCTCTTAAATTTTGGATTTTTTGTGTATTTTTAACGGAAAATGGATTCTCATTCGACATTTTTGATAAAGTTCATTGATATCTTAAATGAATTTAATGAAAGTTGTGCTGAATATTCCTCTTATTATATAAGTACAACCATTATTCAGCATTTTGAAGCTTATTTGATGAAATTTGACCCATAAATGTGGAACTTATGAATGTTTTTGGAAAAGGTATCTTTTCCGTTAAACAAAAAAACTGTGTCCTCTCCAGAACATATAAGTCACTAGCAGTGAATGAAAGCGATAAAGATGTGCCAAAATGCTGCTGATTTAATCTTCAGAATGTTTGTAAGTGAAAACATATGACACATCAATGAACATAATGTGTTGGATTTATTTTACTGCTTGGTTATTTTGATATATAAATTTTCCGTTAAAAGTGTGTCCTCTCCAGAACAGGTACATTTTTCATTTTTTGAAGCACTAAGGATTTTGATATCTATTATTGTGGTATAGAAATAATTGTGTACTTCAATTCAACATAATGAAATATGATTTTCTTTCTAAATTCTTATAGATGGTCAGTATCTTACATTAATGCAGCGTTAAACAGCATGTCCTCTCCAGAACAAAGGTAGTTCATCTTTTAACAATGTACAGAAACAAAAATTTTAACAGTAAAACTCCTTCTTTTATGTAAGAAAATAATGGTCTGTTGTTGCATACTGCAACAGAAATCATAAACTAACATTTCAACTGCTAGAATTTTGTTCTAGAATTGATTTCCATTAGTTCATCTATGTAATTGAGCAATATCGGAAGTCAGTGGCGGCAATACTCTCACACCATATTTTGATAGTCAAGAAAAATTAATGTGATACTGTTTGTAACTGTGTAACTGACAAAATCTACTGATCATGGCAATTATTTACTAACCTGGAAAACAATATACTGCATGCCTTCATGTTGTTCTGGAGAGGACACATATTTTAACACATGATTGCATTTCCAATTTGGTCACTTTAATCAAGAGATAAATGATTTTTGTGCAGGTAATCGAATCCGGAACACTATACATCACTGTTTCACTCCCCATTTTCATGTTGTGTAAAAAATAAGTTGGCCTATTCATTTTTTTTTAATATGCTGTACTCCACTTAGAAGTATGCTCCCTTAAGAGAGTTTTGCAACAAATTGATGGGGTATTCATCATTTAAAGACCATTTTCTACCAGTGTTATTGTAGGATGAGACAGTATGTATTTCCTTGATGGCTCTCCTCCATGCTACCCTGCTACCCATGCTACCCATGCTACCCCTGCTACCCATGCTTTCCTGATTTGCACCTTCGGTTTGATTTCCTTTCCTTTCTCTTAAAGGGAAGGTAAACCCCAAAAGCAATGTGGATTGAGTGAAAGCAGCAACATTAGTAGAACACATCAGTGAAAGTTTGAGGAAAATCGGACAATCGATGCAAAAGTTATGAATTTTTAAAGTTTTGGTGTTGAAACCGCTGGATGAGGAGAGTACTAGAGGATATGACGTATGAGTGGACAACAATACAAAGAAAATATAAAGGAAATTCAACAAAATTCACTTTTCTAGAATTATGAAAGAGCAATGGACCAACCTCTTTCAGAAAGCAGGGGAAATAATTGCTACCCCTAACATATGTCAATATCAAGTTGATGGAATTTGTAATTTTCATGAAAAATGGATTTTTGTAGAATTTTCTTTATATTTTCTTGGTATTGTTGTCCACTCATACGTCATAACCTCTAGTAGTCTCCTCGTCCAGCGGTTCCAACACCAAAACTTTAAAAATTCATAACTTTTGCATCGATTGCCCGATTTTCCTCAAACTTTCATTGATGTGTTCTACTAATGTTGCTGCTTTCACTCAATCCACATTGCTCTTGGGGTTTGTCTTCCCTTTAAAGGCCTTTATGTGCAGGTATATATAATTATGCAAGTACATGGTGATTCCCCGTGGCATGAATTTCTTGGTCCATCAATTGCACGCCATGTGTGTCATTCAAAATTTGTTGCTTAAAGTGTCATATCACTTGAAACATTCTAATTCACAATATCATGTACATAATGGTTTAAAGCATTCTGTTACATTTGTGAAATTTGAAAATCTCAGCTTCGAATTTGTCTTTTTCATTTGTGATTTGACAGAGAACTCTAATCAGTATAACCTCTTATTACAGGCTACCCAGTCTAGTGTTTCATGTTTGTTTTCAATGGGTTAATATTTTTGGATGCTAACTATGCTACCAGCATTAGTTCTGAAATGTATTGACTGAGTTTTAAACAACAGCAGAAAAAGTAAAGCCAGATTTGTCTTGCCTAATAATAACTTTACATGAAAATCGAAAGTCAAGACTGTCATTAGCCCCTGTTCCACAGAATGGAAACCATTGAAAGACCACTGAAAGACTGAAAATTGCCAAGCTGTTTCAGTAATGCTTCAGGATCAGTGAAATTTGCTGTCTCTTTGGAGTGGTTCCTGAAACCCCTGCAAGACCATCAAAAGACCAAAAACAACTTTTCCAGCAAGATCCCTGCTCCGATCTTGCAGACAGCTAAAAGTTTATCAAGACCAATAAGACTATTGAGAGATCTCTTACAGTGCCAGAGATCTTTGAAAGATCAATCAAGATATCTAAAGCACTGCCGCAGACCACGGAGAGAATTCTAATAGAAAGACTGAGACTACTGCAAGAATTGTGAAAGAACAAGATAACAAATCCCTGTAATATGAATCGGAATATTGCAGTGCAGTTATATTTATGATGATATTTGTTGTCTTGCGGAACTTACACTAGTCCTACAACAGTCTTTAGACAGTCTTTAAAGGACAAGTTCACCTTCATAAACATAAGGATTGAGAAAATGTAGCAATATTAGTAGAACACATCATTGAAAGTTTGAGGAAAATCAGACAATCCGTTCAAAAGTTATGAATTTTTGAAGTTTTTGTGCAGTAACCGCTGGATGAGAAGACTACTGCAGTGTGTGAATAACTTAGATGTCCCATGCGTACAACAATATAAGGAAAATATAAAGAGAATTTCACAAAATTTCATCTTTTGAAAGAAGTACACATTCCCCCAACTCGTTACCGACAAATGTCATGGGTAATATTATTCCCCCTGCCTTTAGAAAGAGGCAAGTCAAGTGCTCTTTTATTATGCGAAAAACGTGAAAATATCTTGAATTTTCTTTACATTTTCTTTATACTGTTGTACGCATATGACTCACAAGCTGTAGTAGTCTCCTCATCCAGCAGTTCCAACACAAAAATTTTAAAAATTCATAACTTTTGCATCGATTGTCCAATTTTCCTCAAACTTTCACTGATGTGTTCTACTAATATTGTTGCATTCTCTCAATCCTTATGTTTATGAAGGTGAACTTGTCCTTTAAGGGATCTTGGATTCAAAAAAGATCTTTTCGCAATCTCCATGCATGTCTATCACTGGTTTCTATGGACTTTCACTGGTCTTCCAATGATTTCTCAATGATCTCTCAGCAGTCTTTCAATGATCTCAACAACAAAACAAAAAGAAAGAAAAGAAAAGAGAGACTGTCACAAGATCATGGAGAGACAATAATAACACCTTTGCAATTTAATTGAGAGATCCCTGACAGATCACCAGCAGACCATTTTCGTGAATGACTACTAAAAGACTGCTTTGAACCATTTCAAGAAGTTTTGGAGACCACAAAGACCCCTGACAGATCAATCAGGAATTGTGAAAGACCTCAGAGAAGTGCACTGAAAGTCCATAGAGAGATCAAACAAGTTTCATGGTCTTTCAGCAGTCTTGCTTCCAAATTTTAGTGTTAAACAAAATGTCCTCTCCAGAACTTATCAGTTATTCATTCTTTGAGAGTTCCCATTGGGTAGATAATAAGACCACAATATTAACAATGATGTATCAATGAACAACAACAGCATTCCTTTTATAGTAAAACATTGCTTAATAAACGTGTTATTGTGTGTTAACTTCAAAATTTTCAGGCAATATGTGATGCGCTCCGTCGGAATGAGTCAAAAGTCGCAAAAAATGAAATCGTAGTTATGCCTATATGTGAATTCTACAGACTCTAAGCTTTACACTGATATGTAATACAACTCATTTCGACATCCCTATAGATCATTAAAACGAATATCAACTATGTTCATGACGTCAGTCCATTTTCTAAATAACGGAGAAAATCGTTCTCAAAGTTCAGGCTATGTTCAAGCTCACAACCTGTTTCTTTCACGGGACGAAACAAACAGTCCCGCTTAGCGACGGCGTTTACGCTCCATCGCACGTACTACCGTATAAGGCGATAGCTTGGGTATGTAAGATGATTAACCAATCGCAGGACAGGTCTATCATTAACAAATCTGACCAATACGGCAGCCCGAATGTAAACTTCGGCGCGTTTGTGTCCGTGCCGTTGCCGCCGCATGAATGAGTCGGTACGCGTTGCGTGTCGGCTGCGTTGTGGTTTGCCGCAAGTTTTTAACTCACAAACAATAGGAAACAGTAGAAAGAAAAAAAGGCACGCAATGCGTCTTACGAGAAGCGTCTTTTAGCGAGGGCGTTGATCGCTTCCATTCTCCTCCCATGTTGTTGTCAATGGAAACTAAAGAGGATGCGTTTAGCAACTACCAATACCTAAATATAGAGCCTGAGAACCTATTGTAAGCGGGCACGCAATGCGTCTTACGAAAAGCGTCTTTTATAATAATAATAATAATAATAATAATAATAATTGATATGATTTATATAGCGCCAAATCCACTCTGCAGAGTGCTCTAGGCGCGGAAGGAAGAGAAAGTGAAGGAGATAAAGGACATACAAATATCAAGTATATGTAATGAGTAGTCAAATTGAGGCTTTAAACAAGTGAGTTTTTAGACTGCTTTTAAGGAGTCTGATGAAGAACAATTTTTACGGCTGAAGGTAAGTTATTCCATAAGGTGGGAGCAGCATGGCCAAAGGCACGTGTGCCCCATATTGTAGTGAATCTTGGAATTATCAGAGAACCGGAGTTGGATGAGCGTAAAGATCTAGCAGGGATGTAATTATGGAGTAAGTCAATGTTATACTGAGGAGCAGCGCCCTGAATGCAATGAAAAGTCAAAAGTAAAATCTTAAAAATAATGCGATCTTTGACTGGTAACCAATGAAGTGATCTCAAAATAGGGGTGATGTGAGTGTGCTTCTTGGATAGTGTGATGATGCGTGCTGCCGCATTTTGAAGCCTCTGTAGCATGGAGAGCTGAGTTTGTGGTAAGTTAAATAAGACAGAGTTTCCAAAATCGAGCCTAGAGGATATTTTAGCGAGGGCGTTCATCGCTTCCATTCTCCTCCCATGTTGTTGTCAATGGAAACTAAAGAGGATGCGTTTAGCAAGTACCAATACCTAAATAGAACCTGAGAACCTATTGTAGGCGGGGTTCAAAAGACAGCATCGGTAGAAAAAGTCAATGACGTTAATTAACGATAGTCGTCTTTTGAGATCGTGTTCTTTGCGTGTACTAAAAACCGTCAAATTACGCACATGGTCGTAATGTTGCAGAGCATCAAAGACTGCTTTCGCGTCTGTTCTGCTGCAGCTGTATACAGCCGTAACATTCTGAATTCCCGCCATATTAGGCACATTTCCTTTATAGGCGTTGCGTGCTCAGTAATCATCGCTTATCACGCTTGCCAATGCTGCACATATTATACGTATATCAGAAGCAAAGGTTGATGTAGGCTTGACAGCTTCACGTTGGGTTTACAATGATTGTATCATAAATATACTTCTTATTCTCAGTCACTTCTGTAATACCATAGCATATAAAAAAACATTAACTTGTAGCTTAAGCTGATTTTTTTTTTTTACATCACTTTTGCAGTTGGAGTTTGGAGTATAGATAATAATACTGACAAATATTCGGAATTAATACTTAGGCCTTCTTCACTTCGTTTTATATTCACAAACCTTATTAGAAAAAATGATTGCTTGATTACTTTCGGGTAAAGGAACCACCGGAAAGGAACCGCATTTAATTTTCTTGTTAACGAACCTAAGCTAATAGCGAACCATGTTTCCTTGTGTGATTAACGAACCTTCAGAATAATCCATTGTATTAACCCCCCCCCCTCCCCCAAGGATAAAAAAACACATTTCAATGTCATGCGTTGTCAATAGTGATAAAAGGCCCGTTTTTATTTCGTAGTGTGTCTCAGTACTCCTGTGCTCACTTTTAAGGATGTGCCTCTCTTATATAGTGATTGCGATTGATGTTCAACTATTTCTTTCAGGCTTGAACAGGAAGAAGCTAAAATTCAGGCAAGGAGACGAGTTTTCTTCCATGAGATACAATCGTTAAGACATACATCTATTCCCGAAAGGTGTGTGATTGCTTATGTGCTGAAGAATTGTGTCCATTACATGAATCAGGCACTATACAAAACAGTTGAAATCTACTGAAAGTCGAACTTCGTTTTTTTTTTTTTTTTCATTTCCATTTAAAGCGGGGATAGACTAGAATTTAGTTTGTCTATACTGGCAGGAGACATTACATTTTTCCAGTACATGCTCCGCATTTGAACAGTCGCCATATTTTCGTGGTCAGAATCAGATAATGGACAAATGATATATTATGAAAATGAAAATACAAAACAACGAACACGCCATATGTACAAACATTATGAACTTCAATGAATTAAACTTACTTGTGATATTCTGCATAAAAAACAAGCACGCCGATCAAATAATTCAATAGAATTAATAGAACACACAGCGATGTCATGCATGGCAGATCAAATTAAGTTCAGTTGGTGAGAAGCTAAATGAAGTTAAAAAGTTGACTTCTTTTCGTTTCTCTTTCAATTCATGAAGACAGAATTACATTGTATATCTAATGAAGAGGATTGTCTCTGTTGCGAACGATCGCCATATATAGCACTGTTAGTCTTCTGCGCAAATCCGAATCCCTAAATACTTTAATTTTTGCTTGATAATGTAATAACCCTGCTTATAACTTTATAAAGGACTCGCAAATTCAAAGTTTCAAAACGTATACTAAAACATTATATTGTACACTGTGTATTTTTATCAAAAAAAAACAAAAACATTTTGAATGCGTTGTGTGTTAGCATGTTAATAGCATCAATCTGCCTTTTATTTTCCGTACGTAAAGCGCACAGAAACGTAACGAAACGTTGCCAAATACAGTGAAATGCATTGTACGGCGTGGCACTATCATTAGAAGTAAATCCCATTCCTTTTTATTTTATTTGCTTGAAGCAGTCGTCAAACCATTTTCGCAGCGACATCACTTAGGAATTAGAATGTATGAAGATAATCGTTACTCATTTATTCTGCGCTACTGACCTAGCATTTACATTTTCCAACTTTTATTGACATGCAGTATTATGTTACTGTATGGTAACGATTACGAATGTTGGTTATGAATTCAAAAGACTGGTTTATTAATTGAACTATAAAGGTAATAGCTGTTTTGAAAGTAGTTCGATGCAAGTTCAAAACGCAATCGAAGTCATCGTCATAGGGGGAACTGATAGCTCTAGAAAACTTGTTTAGGCTAGTAAAGATTGCCGTACGCAATCTTTGTAGAAAGTTTTGACCTAGGCCATCTTTCGAGTATTTTGAGAAATTATATAAAGAATTATTTGTTTTGATTATGTCAAGAATTAGTTTGAACTATGAGAATAAAAAGGCACGGTTACCCAAACAATGTCGTGGTTCGATTAGACATGATGGGTAAAGTGAATTTATGACTTGACTAATCCTTACTGAATTGATGATCACTTCTGTAAACCATCAGTTATGTCTTGTAGATGATACCTCTGTAATCGTAGTCAAAATTCTTTTGAGGCGATCACGTTTGATAATCAAAGTAAGAGATTACAATCGGCCGTGCGGATGTATATGATTGCCATATTTACATGTCTGATTTCTGTAAACTATGTTATATTTAAATTTAAGTTCCCTTCCCTCCTTGATAAAAGTTGTGTTGGGTTTTCGCTATAGGCATTTATTAGGAAACGCTGTAAAAACGACAACAAATGCCTACTATACGGGTCTAGGAACAATACCCCCTGAAAAACCACCCTCCGGATAACTACCACCCGGATAATTACCCCCCAGGACAATTCCCCCCTAGGGCAACTACCCCCCGGACAACTACCCTCCAAGGGCAATTACCCTCCAGGGTAATTACCCCCTGGGACAACTACCCCCAGGACAACTACCCTCCTAGGGCAATACCCCCAGGGCAATTCCCCCTTAGGAAATCTACCCCCTGGATAACTACCCCTCGGATAACTACCCCTGGATAACTACCCCCGCGGATAACTACCCCCTGGATAATTACCCCCCGGAAAACTACCCCCTGGATAGCTACCCCCTGGAAAACTACCCCCTGGGTAACTACCCCCTGGGTAACTACCCCCAGGATAACTACCCCCCGGATAACTACCCCTCGGATAACTACCCCCGGATAATTACCCCCGGATTATTACCCCCCGGATAATTACCCCCCCCCCGGATAATTACCCCCCGGATAATTACCATCCGGATAACTACCCCCCCCCCCCCCGATAATTACCACCAGGATAATTATCCCCAGATTAATTACCCCCTCCTCCGATAACTAGACCCCAGATAACTTCCACCCGATAACTACCCCCTCCGATAACTCCCCATGGATGATTACCCCGGATAAGTAGGCCTACAACTTCCCCTCCCCTATAACTATCAAGAGGAAAATTACCCCCAGGACAGTGCACCACGTCAATTACTCCCTGGGTAACTACCTCCCGGGTCACTGCCCCCACCCCCACCCCGACTCTTACTTTTAATAAAAAGGATATCATTACTACAGAAAACGAAGTTCTTTGTATTATTTGCCAGGAATCACGGAGATGCCATACTGAGACATCATCTTATGAAAACAACATCTTAAGGATTTACGATTTGTATCGTTTGCATTTAGGACGATTTATGTACAAGCTTAATTTCTCCCTCTGTATTCTAGTAGAGCGGTTAAGCCCTCAAAATCACGAGAATTGTGCAAAATTTGACTAAAGTATGAAACTTTCACCAGTGTTAGTACATACCATAAGATTCATTTTAAGATCGGGAGGTAAGTCTGATTTGACCTCTGATGACCTCCAGAGGTCAATGAACTTTAAATATCAGAATATTGATGTTTGGAGGCATTTGTGAATGACAGGCTTAGATCTTGGTTACGCTGCACTAAATATGCATTTGTACTACAAATCTTCTGATTCCACAGGGCATTGACAGGTTTCTACCTTTGACCTCTGATGACCTTTAGCGGTCAATGACCTTAAAATACCATAATATTGATCTGTGATGTTATTAGTTAATGATAAACATGGTTAAGATGTGCAAAAAGAAGCATATCTGTTTTGCAATGAAACTGTCTTCATATTCCAAAGAGCAAAGACAGGTTTCTAACTCTGACCTCTGGTGACCTTTTAGAGGTCAATGACCTCAAAATATCATAATATTGATCTGTAGTGTCATTAGTTAATGATAAACACGGTTAAGATGTACAAAACAAGCATATACCTGTTTTACAAGAAATTGTCTTCATATTCCAAAAAGCACAGATAAGGCTCTACCTCTGACCTCTGGTGACCTTTAGAGGATGTACAAAACAAACACAATTGTAGCCCAGATGGCTACTAGCACGTGTTTATAATAAAGAATAAAATATAATAGAATAGAATAGAATAGGATAGAGAGTAAAGGAAAACAACACTGCAGTCCTTTTCCTAGCCCTTTTTACACTTGTGTTTCTTAACCCGGACTTTCTCTGACCCAGGACTATCGTTAGTCCCGTATCAATTGCTTCAGCTTTTTACACTGGCCAATCAGTCCCGTACTATCTCTTGTCCGGGGCTAAGGAGAGAACTGACCTTTTTACACTCGTATTTCTTAGCCCCGGACTTTCCAAACCACATTAATATTCATGATTACGCTGTGCACTGTACACGTACACGCACGCACCGGCAGCACTTGATTACCTCGTTTCTGATTGGTCAGTGGGGGTCGGACCTCGTCTCCGTTGCTTAGCCCCGGATTATTTTTTCGTTCTGTTTACACTCACTTGCTTGGCACCGCAATTGCGGTGCTAACCCTGCTATTTTGCAGGGCCAGATAGTACGGGATTATCGGTGGGGCTAGCCCACTTTGGCAAAAACAAGTGTAAACAGTGGGCTAAGGATAGTCCCGTACAAGCGGTGTTGCTAAGCCCCCCCCCCCCCCCCTTAGCCCCACCTTTGGTACGGGACTAAGCAAAAATTTACAAGTGTAAAAAGCCCTTATGAAACCGTTTATGTTCCTTCCAGCTATTTCCTTTCTTTTGTGTGTGTGTGTCAAAACCACCTCTTCCAAGAAAAGTCTATGGTCATAGGAATTTATGAGTGTGATGTTGGCTACTTTCCCCGCTAGTGGTCAGCATTCTCCATCCCCAAAGCCCCGCGCCAAATTACGGGGAATGACGTGATGACTTGTTTTTGCCCTCTGATCCCCAAACATAAATGACCCTCTGAGCTGGAAGGTGGCCCTCCTGCCAGAATTTATCCCTCTATTTTAGCATTTATTGTTTAGTGGAGTGGGTCAAACAGGAACTCCAAAGACAAATTCAGGGATAATGACCCAGAACAACGATGACGTTGGTTGCCATAAGGACACTAATATTCATTTGGTTTATCATTTTGATATCCAAGAAACAATAAAGTCTTTACCAGTGGTTACAGAGAACAAGTGATTGAAGAAACTAAAAGACAGTGGGCGAGTTAATCAGAAATTGAGATGAATCATAGAAAATTGAGTTTTCACAGAAACGAATAGGAGGAGCAAATTGAACATTTGACCGGTAAGAAATTAATTTCCAGTGAACGCCACACCCCAATGTAAGATTGAGCCAATGAAATGCTTTAGGGAAAGGAAGTTTGTTAGTAAATTAGTTATAAAAAAACATGTCTCAGCCGAGAAATCAGTTAGAGTGGCAAGCACAGTGGGAGCGGCTTCACACTATGTAGTGAAGCAAAGGCTGCAGAGTATTTTGGAATTTTGAGGAACTTTGAGAATAGTTGGAGACCACAGAGATAAAGTCAGGAGTTCCCCTTTCTTGGTACATCATGCCCCCCCCCCCCCTCCAAGTCAACCAACTAATCTTTATCGACGCCGAATGCACCATCGACCTACGCTGTGAATGTGATGAGGATCTGACTGTCATGACTGAACCGGCGAGCAGCAGGACATTAGGAAAAACTAGGAGTCACGATAGCACAAAACTTTGGTTTACGCCAATTTGGAGTGCAATTACAAACTCCAAATAGTCAACTGGTGTCATCGGAGATGTTGAAGCGCCCTGTCAGACTGATACAAAGTGGAGAGTGATGGTGACGAAGAGAATAGGCCTACTGACAGCGTGACGGCAGACCGCTCAACGGACGGCCCATGCAGTCACACTGACGAGATCGACAATGACATGCAGACGAGGACCTCATTCGTCGACCGAGAGTAATCATTTAAGAGGAATGACTTTAATTTACGTTTGAAGATATTTCAAGAGATGTAGTAGTCTGACATGTTAAGGGGCAAATCATTCTACTCTTTGCAGTCTTGTGAACATCCGCTTGTATATTTAGCGAAAACTGTTCGAGTACGTGGACAGTGATAAGTAGGCCCCTATAAGTCACTCTGTCGAGTAAATTATATATGAACCAAATGGCTTCTTTTGAACATGTATTGTGTTGAAAAGTTCTTGGTAATTCTTTTCCAGGCAAAATATGTACATGAAAATTCCGATAATAAAAAGGCATGTGATGGGAAATGTAAACAGTATGTGCGAATGCCTCTATTATGTTTCCTGCTATACTTGTTTGTTAGTGGGGAAAAGAAAAGAAAAGAGAAGTCTCGCTCTACCACGACTACATACTACAATGCCTACGGATATCTTTGTTTCACATTGTTAGTGGGGAAAAGAAAAGAAAAGAGAAGTCTCGCTTCGTGAGAGATGTTCAGATCCCGCTCGACACCACAACGTCTACGGATGTCTAGGCTGAATGTCTTATAGGGCCGATAGAGCACTAACAGTAAGTGCAGATTAATTGGCACGCTAAAATGCATGTGATGGGAAATGTAAACAGTATGTGCGAATACCTCTATTCTGTTTCCTGCTATTGAAAACTTGTTTGTTAGTGGGGAAAAGAAAAGAAAAGAGAAGTCTCGCTCTACCACGACTACATACTACAATGCCTACGGATATCTTTGTTTCACATTGTTAGTGGGGAAAAGAAAAGAAAAGAGAAGTCTCGCTTCATGGGAGATGTTCAGATCCCGCTCGACACCACAACGTCTACGGATGTCTAGGCTGAAGGTGGGTTTGAATGTCTTATAGGGCCGATAGAGCACTAACAGTAAGTGCAGATTAATTGGCACGCTATCTTTTGAAGAGAAACAATACTTTGTTTCACACAAAATGAAAAAGCAGAAAAAACAACTGATAATCATCCGCTCATGTAAAAGCAAGCAGAGGTTTTTCAAAACATTTCAAGAGGCATATTTGTGAGTTACAGTCTGTTAAACATGCCAATATACTCTGAAAAACAAATTGAAGGCCACCTTCAATAGGCCACCTGCAATACAGCCTCGCATTTTCGGAACAGGAACTGATTCCACGTAAAATACATAAACATGTATTTTGATTTTTCCATGCATTTTTCCCATATCATTACACACAATCATTACACACGTATACTTGATATGGTGTTCAGCTCACTGTGTGCAGACTGAGCACGACCTGATAATTCAGAACCTCTGCCTGAGAAAGGAGTGTAGAATATCCCGCGATTCAAAAAGAACCTTTCTTATCAGCTCGTGCATCCTGTACTCTATGTGCAATGCACTCATCATACAGACAAAAGCTTGCCTTCACCCAAACTGTTTAGATATTGCCATTGGAAGACTCTGATGATCGCATACAGTGGCTGTGGACCTATAAGAACGCTGGTCTGACTACAGGATGTCTATCCAGTTTAGTCGTGGAGGAGATCTGTGTGCCGATCGCGTGCTTCACTGAAGACGCAGATGCTGCCCTGTCTTAAAAGAGATCGAGGGTATAGATCTAGACCAATTTCAGCAGGTTACACTGAATCAACACTTGCTGGCAGAGAGTCTTAACCGGATCATGCAGGTGATATTACCCGCAACCAGCGTACCCTGATTCACACATATGATGCAAACCGGATGGCGGCATATTGGAAACAACCAATATTTGGGCATGGGGGCACAACTCTTGGCCAGGCCCAAGTGTTAAGGAGTATCGAGCGTAAAGAAGACAATTAGAGTAAATAGTAGTTCCACTCCTATTTGGAATTGAGGTTCCTAAACAGGTCATTGAAAAAATGCCCAAAATTGCCTGACGTAATGACCCAAACTTAATTGGATGACAATAGCAAGTTGCAAGACACAGGGTGGCTTCATGTGGAATGCATGTTATGCCTCACAGTATGTCGCCTTCCAAATGGTCCATGACGTCACTGTATGCTCCTGGACCATGAGTCATTCACCGGAACCATACAGCCCACGAGCTTGACACTGACCAACACAGGCCCGCCAGCTGGAAACTAGGTAGCATTGCCCATGAGCTTGACACTTAGGCAAACCAGGCCCATACGAATCCGACACATGGAGGGGGGGGGGGAGGGGGAGGTCCACAAGACCTAAACTGAATAGATTAAGCTTTCTGATGTAATACATATATTAATCTCGTGGGCTTTGTTTTCCTCGAGTGTCGAGCTCGCGGACCGCACAGCTTGTGGGCCTATGATATTTGATGCCGAGCTCATTGACCTTGTTTATCTAGTGTTTAGGTCACGGGATGTATGACTCGTGGGCTGCGTAACTCATGGGCTGTACGAGTATGGGTTGTTTGACTCGTGACGTACATCGCTGATGAGGTGGGCCTGTTGTTTTCTGGTTAGCATCTGTCACCCTTTCATCCAGTTCAAGGGACTTTGCCATATGCCTGTTCACAAACTATTAAGCATCAACCCAAAATATGGTACTCCTCTCCCCACCTTCCATGTTTAAGCGTACAAATTTTGTCCAGTGCAAATTGGATAATGTTGCATATAATTTCATGCAAGCTATAGTCTGCATAACTTACCCAAACAAATATTATATTTGAGGTCACTGCCATCACTGAAGACACGTAAGCTTCATTTCTGAAATAATTGACCGCTCACATTCCTCAGACCTGTTACTATGAACCAATGCTTTAAAGTGGAATGTGCATACATACTTTGATTATAACGGCAAGGCGTGATTTGTACATGATTAAACATTTAGGATTAAACCAATGAAGCCAAACATCAATATTTGCAATCCTACACAAATTTTTAGTGATATTCTAAAAGTCTGACCTCACATTGTCCTTAGAGGTCAAAGTTGGATATACTCAGGTAATGACCAATGTTCTGTGGAATGAGAAGACACTTCTTATACAATGGAGTATATGCTAATAGCATAATGCATGATTGCACACCAGGTAAACAGTTAACCATTGAATATACATCAAATACCAATATTTTGATATTTTGAGGTCATTGACCTGTCACAGTCCTCAGAAAGGCAGAGACGCGTAAATAATTTCCCTTGATCTGAGGAATAGGAAAAAGATTCAGTTGTAACACAAATTAATTTTTAGGACAGCGTTATGTTTATCATCAACCATTTGCACCAAATATCAACATTCTGATAATTTGAGGTCAATAATTGACCTCTGGAGGTCATTAGAGGTCAAAGGTAGAAACCTGTCAAGGATCTATGGAACATGAAGACAATTCCAATGTAACAAAAATGAGTTTTTAGTACATCATTACCATATTCAACATTAATCAATGACGCAAAATGTCATTTTCTATCAAATTTTGAGGTCATTGACCTCTGGAGGTCATCAGAGGTCAAAGGTAGAAACCTGTCAGGGTTCTATGGAACATGAAGACAATTTCACTGTAACGAAAATGAGTTTTAGTACATCATTACCATATTTAACATTAATCAATGACGCAAAATATCAATTTTTATCAAATTTTGAGGTCATTGACCTTTGGAGGTCATCAGAGGTCAATTCAGACTTACCTCCCTATCTTAAAATGAATCTTATAACATGTACTAACACTGGTGAAAGTTTCATGCTTTAGTCAAATTTTGCACAATTTTTCGGCTTATCTGCTCTACTATTCTGACTCTATGTTCATAAAACACGAAGCTGTCCCTTCATATCCTACCCGGTAATCCAGTAAATGTCAATGCCTTTCACCAAAACTATTTTCGCTAAATCTGTATTTTCTTTTACTGTTCCGAAATTTCGGATTTCTCTTGATAGTATAGTATAAAAGAAGTTTTAAAGGGTATGTACAGTTCTGGTCGAGGTGAGAGTTTTGCTTTTAACGTTTTGCGAGATATTCAGAAAGCACTCTATGAGATGTCAAAGATCATGCAATTCTAAGGGGTATCAAAAGTTTATTTGATGAAAATCGGTTTTGAAATGGCTGAGATATCCAAAAACAAGGTGAAACAAAGAGATCCTAATAAAGGTGGGGCATGTCGCCTTTTATTATTATCAATTTTTTTGGATATCAGCCATTTGAACACCAATTTTCATCAAATAAACGTTGAATCCTTTTAAAAATTACATGCTCTTTCATATTTCATGAGATGTTTCTCACTATCTCACCGAAGAATGTTCAAAACATGAATCCCCACCTCAACCAGTACTGTACAGTCCCTTTAAGTTTGAATGCCTTTACCATTGAATTAAAGACATTTTGAAGAAATGTTACACTTCAGAATGAGTTATACTTTTTGCAATATTTTTTTAGCCACAATGGTTTACAACAACTCCATGTAACACTTCTTTATTTTGAGGAGCTTATATCTCATGCCTCACGTGCCCTGGTTTTGACCCATCATCTTCCTCTTCCCTCTCGCTTTTCTCTGTCCACCGTGAAGGTAGTCTATTCCTGTCATTCATTACTCACCTTTCCTCTTTCTCTCATTACAAGGGATTTATCTCGTGTGTGTTCATGTGCAATGCACTCCCGTTAAAACGAAATGCTCAGGACCGGCAGTTTTTTGTTTTTGTTTTTGTTTTTTTTTTTTCGTTTTAACGAAATTTCATTATAACCGAACAAATATAATATGCAATGTATAAGGAAAAGAAGGAAACCACGCATAAAAAATTTTGTTTGTTGAATCCTCATACGCTGGAAAGCTATGTGAGATGGGAGAATACCTTTTTAATTTCGTTTAAATATTACATTTTAAAAAGAGCATAAAGTTGTTTGTGTTGTCACACATGTGGAGAAAATGACGGTGTAGGATTTGGTTACAGTTCGCTATTCCAAAAGTTCTTTTCTTACTATAAAAGTACGTTACTCCGAAGGCTCCTTATTCCGAAGTTTTGCCATTCCCGGGATTCCGATGGTTTGTTTATCTGAAGGTTCGCATTTCTGAAGAATCATTATTCCGAAAGTTCATGATTTAGATCAAAATAATATATTGTTCATTTTCCGAAGGTTCGTTGATCTGAAAATGAAATGAGGTTCGTCATTTTGAAGGTTTATAAATCAAAAAGTGAGAAAGGTTCACTATTCAGAAAGTCCTTTGTTCCGAAGGCTTTTTCATCCGAAAATGAAATAAGGTTCGTTATTCCGAAGAAATTTTGTTAATGAAAAAAAAAAATGAGAAAGGTTAGTTATTTCGAAGATTTATTTATCTTAAGACGATTATAAGGATTGCAATTCTTAAGTTTTGTTAGTGTACTCTCCTTTTTTCACCATGCATTAACGATATTTTTGTAATGTTCCGATTAACGAACGTTTTGAATTCCTATCATGTTCGGACTAACGAACCGTATAAGAATGAGAATAACGACCATATTTCATTATCGGATTAACGAACCTTTGTTATGGAATAACGCCAAAATGTGCTTAATATTTCATTTCCGAACTATTACGGACATTTAGTTGTATCAGAATCTGTGTTTTGTATTAAAGGACTTCGGAACAATGAAACTAACCTTATCTGAATTCAGATTATTGTATTACAATAATGCAAGTTCCCCTCGGAAACTGCGCGTGATACACGGAGTGAACATTCAATGATGCGTTCGCTCATGCAGAGACGCTTTAAAAATGCTTGTTCCGCTACGCATTTTCGAATGCGATCCGCATTTCGTTAAACTGGAGCACATTTCCTTTATTTTTCTTTGTCAGTGGTGCTCAGAAAATACTTCGTGATAACGAAAATTTTGTTATAACCGTCTTCGTTATAAGCGAATTGTGTACCATAGACTTTAATGGCGATAATTTGGGGACCAGAAGTTTTGCTTCGTTATAACGAAATTTCGTTATAACCGTGTTCGTTGTAATGGGAGTGCACTGTATCTTTATTTGTGTTCTTCGTCTCTGTCTTAATTTTCTCTCTTTGCATTGTTTCATCAATTTTGTAACTATTTTACTGTTATACCGTTAACGCTCATTTCAGAATTGCCCTACTGCATCATTGGGCATTAACAACTAGTATATCAAGAATGTGGGAAGAGATTGTCACCTCCTTGGTATGATCACCGCAGAGCATTACCTCCCTTGACAATTACTCCTTATTAAGATTAGGCTCCAAACAGTCACCCCTCTTACAATAACTCTCCCCCAGAAAATTACGTTTCTTATTGTTATTTTCGAACAACGTTTGCTATTTGAATTGAAAAAAAAAACAACATTTTTTCACTACATATCGTCTGGTTTTGGTCGAGACCTAACTTCAGGTTTTAAATATCTTTTGGGTGAGAAAATTAGAAATCCCTTACGAAATATTAAAGAGCATGTTATTCCAAGAAGGATTCAAGTTTTTGTGAAAAAAAAAAATACTCTTGAAATGGCCGGGATAAAACAGAGCAGCCATATAATGTAAAAAGGATTCTGTCAACTACAACTCTCTATAGATCTATTAAAAAAGAGGGTGCAGGACAAAAGACTTCGTTAACAACTAGGGGTGTTTTGTAAAAAAAAAAAAAGAAATACCGTTAAACTCGTAATATTGTATTCTTTCTAATCAGACTAACTTATATATGAACTGGATTTCCCCGTAAAGTGTCGAGAACATTTAACTTGAAAACTAGCACAATTCTACTTGTATGTAAAACAAACTGTAATCTTACTCTTATGACAGATTAGGGCACCGTTTGATAAAAGTTGCCAGTTATGACATCTTGTTAGTCTCTAATAATTTCAATAAAACCATGGGTTCTGCTTGATTGATAAGCTCGAGTCACCGACTTGTTACCATGGACCTGCTTTGATCGACCTACAACGATTGGTAATTGTGTGGAACTGACAGCTTGTCAGGACTGACTTCATAAAACCGTGCCCGGATCCTATCAGAAATTATGGCTTTATGTCGAAGGGTCCCTCGCTAATGTTAAGGAAATATGAATTGCAGTGAAATCAACTCTCCTTTTCTTATGTTTATCTTCTAATGTGTTATAACGGTAGAAAATGACAAGCCAAAAGAGTAAATGATGACAGTGTAAGAGAAAGGTGCATCTTCTGATATGGTGTTATGAACTTATGGAAAAATTACAAAGGGTGGTACTTCTTTCGGGGGGCGGGGAGGGAGGGTTGTCCAGTAGGTATCAGGAGAGGGCGGGGGTGGGGGTCGGGGTATGGTTATGGGGGGGGGGGGGGGGGGTAGTAATCCGGGTGGTAGTTCTCCGGGGGGTAGTTCTCCGGGGGGTAGTTATCCAGGGGGTAGTTATCCGGGTGGTAGTTATCTGGGGGGTAGCTATCCGGGGGGTAGTCATCCAGGGGGTAGTTACCCAGGGGGTAGTTATCCGGGGGGTAGATGACCTAAGGGTAATTGCCCTTGGGGGTAGTTGCCCTAGGAGGGTAGATGACCGGGTGGTAGTTGTCCTAGGGGGTAATGGCCCTGGAGGGTGATTGCCCTAGGAGGGTAGTTGTCCGGGGGGTTGTTGCCCTAAGGGGGAATAGACCTGGGGGTAATTATCCGGGTGGTAATTATCAGGAGGGTAGTTGCCCAGGGGGTAAGTGCCCGGATACGCCATTATACATCAAGAGATGATACATACATGAAACACAAAAATTTGTATACGTTCTGATATAATGCAACTGCTGGTTTGTTAGTTAGTTAGTTTGTTTGTTTGTCTGTTTTGAATTACCATGGTCTTTGTTGGGGGAAAGATGAAGAAAAGTAGTAGACGGTGTATCACTCTCAAATCCGGATGATTGCGATAAGTGTGTATCCCTGTCCTTTCTATACAGGTAAACAATTTAAGCTTGGTATGCTATTATAAAAGCCTGCATGTGTCACGCAGAAGAACTGATTCCGCGATCACTTTTCACCTTTCATAAAATTCACGTTTTAAGATAGTAACGACAGCTTGTAGGAGATAGAGTAAGTTAGCGTCCCTGACTGTGGTTCTGAAGACAAAAGGGGACTGAAAAATTCTTTTGCAAATTAGAAGACATAATGCCGATCCTCCAACACTGTTACTCCATTCCGTCACTGATTCTGCTATCAATGGCGACGAAAGAATACTGGTTGCGTGATTATCCACCCCTTGATAGCAGGAAGTTTACCTTTCATTGATGCGGGGTTTATTCGGATACAAGGCGTGAACAGTGTCGTGCGAGTTCTTTCATTCGAAATTCCTCAGAATACGCAATTCAATGGGCAATTAGCGCTGCTACTTCGCAAAGCTGTTAGCCAAATTCTTTGCAGACTTGACCTCTCACATGTCAGCTACACGCAATACACGACAAACAGCTATCATTACACACTTTTTGATCAAAAAACAAAACAAAATGAAAAAACACACTTTTGAGTAGCGACACAGCTTTCTGTCCCTTTCTCAATTAGGTCCTACTTCTAAAAAATACACAGATGACAAGAGTCAGAATATCCTCAAAAGGGAACACGACCTATTTGGGCATTAATAATGTTTGTCTTCCGATTTCTCTCCATGCCGTCACGGCCCAAACCATCATAAGAAATAGGGCAATAAGTTTTATTAACCAGGGAAATAATAGTACGCATTACATACATTTGGCGAATTATCACACGAATTGTCGACTTTATAAAAACGATAATACATTTAATTGACAACTTAGGCCCTACTATATCTCCAGAGATGAACTTTAAACAGCAAGTCACATACCAGGGAAAGAAAGATATGATTATTTGAATGAATTCATTAATGAGGCCAATTAAAAACCGTTGTAAAAGTACACACTCGCATAAAGAGGTTTCAAGTTCGATATATGATCATTGTATTGGCTCATAGATAAAGTATCATAAATTTTGCGTGATCGTTCGATGGAATTATTTTTTTCAGCGCGATTTGTGCGTCACATCAATCACCACTTCATGAAATGGAGGGCATGTATAAAACGAAACTCGCTGGTCATGCAATCGATAGCCTTGGTCAGCTCTCTATTATTGCGCAATATTCTAAAGCCCTCGCCGCTTGGCCGCCGACGCCGCCGCGCGCATCATGCTTTGTTTTGTCTTCAATGGGGTCAAGAGCAATGCCTCATTAGCATACACCCAAGCAACGGAGGCGGAGTCTCGATCGGGCAAGAACAATAGGTGCGAAACGCAACGCAAAGGCGAGCGTTCGAAAAAAATGTAACCGAAAAAAAATTGTCTCAGAAAAACTGTGATTTGGGACACTTGTACTCATTCTTACACGCTGAAATTTTCTGTACAAACAGATAAAACATCAAGGAATCAAAATCCGTAATAAAAAAATTTCGACCAGAGCAGTGCTTCCCCTTCATTTTCAGCTCATTACGGGAAACTCCCCGTGCGACTTATGACTCATTTCGTCGGAGCGCCACACATATTTTCTTATAAGTAATTGGAGCTGTACTCGGGTGTCCACTCTGAAGTTTTTTACTGTTTAATGTGATTTGGCTCTTGAGCATTGCAATAACATCTGGAGTATTTATGCAGAAATGTTAAAACTGATTGATGCATCGTATAAATTCACATATTAGCTCATATAGTTGGTGTTCATAATTGTAGTGGTTGTTGTTAAATAATTGTCCTCTCCAACACCCCTGAATATACTAAGGTTTATAAGCTCACAGCTGATTGGTTCTTGCAATTACTTAATCATTATATACAACAACAAATAATAAAATAAAACACTGTGCATCAAATTTGAAGTTATATACGAAGAAAAAATATAATTTTTTATGTCACTAAATACAATTTACCCCTCCATATCTCAGTTTGCCACATGATACATCAGTTTTGTGGCAAAATATGGCTAGACTGAAGTTTAAATGAGTACATTGACATTGGATCAGTAATACAAATACATATAGATACACAGAGAACCATTTTTGTAGCAGTTACAGGCTTGATAAAGCTGATGTGTTTCTTGTTTAACAAAATGTCCTCTCCAGACGCCTGTTTTTGTGACTATATTTTAGGAAACTATTTAAAGATGTAAACATGGACTTGACGCTCTTTAATTTTAGATATAGATGGAATATACCCTAAGGTTTTAGAATCTGTATGTTTTTTCCCCGAACAACTTTCATTTTTGACCCCCCGTGAGAAAAAAAGTGTACACTTAACGTGAAATGACCCTTTTCTTTTCTTTTCTTTTCTTTTCTTTTCTTTTCTTTTCTTTTCATTTCTTTTCTTTTCTTTTCCCCACTAACAATTTGAAACAAAGTATTGTTTCTCTTCAAAAGATAGCACGCCCGTTAATCTGTACTTACTTTAAACACGAGACATTCCAACCCACCTCCAGCTTAGATATATAGGCGTTGTGGTGTAGACATGGTAGAGCGAGACTTTTCTTTTCTTTCCTCCCCCCCCCCCACAACTAAGTTCAGCAGGAAACATAGAAACATTCGCACGTACTGTTTACATTTCCCATCACATACTTTGAACATCGGAATTTTCATGTACACATTTTCCCTGGAATTTTGCCAAGAACTTTTCAACACAATGCATGTTCAAAAGAAACCATTTGGTTCATACATTATTCGATTAAAGGGGCCTACTTATCACCGTCCACGTACTCGAACAGTTTTCGCTAAAGTTACAAGTATGTTTACAAGACTGCAAACAGTAGAATGATTTCCCCCTTAAATCAGACTACATCTCTTGAAAATGTCTTCACACGTAAATTAAAGTCATTCCTCTCGAACGATTTCTCTCATTATACAGATGTATGCATATATATATATATATGTATATATATATATATATATATGTATATATACATATATATATATATATATATATATATATATATATATATATATATATATATATATTAAGACAACATCATTATTGTGTAAGTTTCCAAAAGCTCCTTACGACTTTCTCCAAGCTGGCGACCACATTATTGTACAGATACATAGATATTGGATTTGTGCATTTACAGCTTGCCACTCTAACTGATTTCTCGGCTCAAATTAATTTTAATTAAATTAATTCACTTAAGTAAATTGCTAACAACTTCCTTTCCCTAAGGCATTTCATTGGTTCAATCTTATATTGGGGTGTGGTGTTCACTAGAAATGAATTCTTTATTGGTGGGGCTAAGACCCCCCCCCCCCCTCCCCCTCTCTATAGCCCCACCGTCAGTACGGGACCAAGCAAAAATTTGCAAGTGTAAAAAGCCCTTTAGAGGGATACATTCTGGCAGGAGGGCGACCTTCAAGCTCAGAAGATCATTTATGCGGTCTAATATTTTGCAATATATGATATATCATAACATGTAAAATGTATCATGTATATCTTTCGGACGCACTCCTCGTGCTGTACCTCGATTTGAAAAATGGGGTAATGAAGACGCAGTAAGAACATATGATGCACCACGCGCTACCCCGGGGTATCGTAGTAACCCGGGGTACCACGTTGTGTAGCGCCATCTCACGTTCACTCGAGTACAACCGCAGAGTTACTGCATTACGTATGCGCACTGTACTGACCCGTGGTATGGTGCGATACTCAGTATAGCGCTTCATGCACTGACTACACGCACTATTATAATAGCCCGCTAGCTGTGCCAAAGTTACGATCTCGTAGACGTAGTTTCGATCCCGTAATTTTGTAAGCTTTGTGCACTTTGTGCCCAACAAAATATCCTTTCGCAATTAGGATCAAGCTGCAAAAATGCCAGCAGGTGATGGGGGCTACGCCGCACTGAAAGGAAAGGGCCGGAAAAGAAGGAAAATTTCCAGAGAGGAGAGGCTGGAAAACGCGAGGCTTCGCGCCACTCGGAAGTTGGGGAAGGAAGGGGCCGCCGATGTTCTGGAGGTGTTTCAGAAGGCCAGTGATGCCGGGGATAGTTACTCATAACGTTAACAAGGGATTAATTGAGAAAACTACAGGATGAAGAGGGTTTTTTTTACAAGAACAATGGCCATAATTGAATGTTGAAGAATTCATCACACACAAAAAAATTAATTTCCCACTTTTTGGTAACCCAGGGTACAGCCCTAAAAAATAATAAATAATTCAACAAAATGGCCGATTTTTTTCTGGTACCCCAGGGTACCATTTATGTCATCATATCCTATACCAGCATCGGCAAACATGAATATGATGTTGCACTTCTAAACTTTAATCACACAATTTAGTATTCTCTATCCACTGATTCCGCTGATGACAATAACTATCGAAAACCTCATTATCCTGTCAATATACATGTAGTCATGTCGGAATAGTAAAGTATAGGAGCAAATTATTTCTTACGATAAACGATGTGGTGTAAACGGTAAATCAAAGACTGATCCGACGAGGCTGGCGGCCTTTTTATACAGCTCCTCATTGCCTTCGTATTGACAGGGGAGGTACACCCCTTCCTTCATCTCCATGTTCAACACAGCCAAATAGGCGTAACCAAATGGTTCTATCCAAACATCAGTCTCGGGGATCTGGCCTATGCACCTTGTGAATGCGGTAGATGTCGACCTGGGGTTCGTCCACAGTATGACGCGGCTTCCTGGCTTTGACATTTTCTAGTATCTAATATAAAATGTAGAACGAATGTGAGTTACAAGTCTTTACTGAGCAAATACACGGCTGTTTGATAATCTATCCTATATCCAGTAGACTACCCGGGACGAAGTTGCATACAATCACGTATGGATACAATTTGCTCTTAAATCTCACTAGCTGATAACAGTCTCATGCTCGCTTGTGGACTCACGAAGATAGACAGGCGCGCGCACACACACACACACACACACACACATACACATACACACACACACACACGTGCACACACATTCTTTATTCTCAGATTTATCTTTTTTTCCCTCATACATCATACAATATAATTATACTTTATTGAAAGCAACGAACAATGCATGTGCAAGCACATCATCAGGCCATAGCGCATGCAGATCTATCTATCTATATATATAAAAGTCTCGAACTACTGCTGCTGCTGCTGCTGCTGCTGCTGCTCGCACTTGCTCGGTGCACTCAGGCGGAACGCCAAGGGCATTCATAGGTCATTGCATTGAAAAACTGCCTGTGTCATTCCCACTAGGCAGGAGGGATGATGCGTGTACACTCGTGCGAATGTGCACTTAGTTGACTCAATACAGCACTAGTTTATGTCAATTTTATGAAAAGAAATAATAAACTGTGAAGGTATAATGAAAAAATGTTATGTTTCTGTGTATTTTATTCATAAATCATCTTCATTTCCACCTATCTGTAATCACATCTTACCCACTTGCAAATCGACGTGTCCATAGTGTCCTCGAGCCCCCGAGATAGCGCTGGGACATTCCATTCAATGACGGGGTTTTTGTTTTGCAACGTTATCAACTAACTCTCATGTAAGCAAGTTCTTGCTATGGCTAATCTATTCTATAATGTATCATAATCTATCTATGCTTAGATAGCCTAATTCAATTTTGCAGAGACATAGAAAAAGATTTGTTTTACAATCGTGATACGTTCATCTACTCATTTACCCTGTGCTGGAGTCCGCATGTCTGCTCCGCACGTGTTATTGCTATCGCTCAAACTTCGATCGCGATGGCTTGTATGTAGATACACAATGGCATGGTACAAACAAATTGGACGTAAGAAGTCGTACATTCAAGAGCTAAAACAGACAAATAGCGAAATCAATGTCCACTGAAAAGGTCTTGACACTGTAATGTATGTTCCAAAATCATGTTTGGCTTAGTTTTGAGAGGATTTTCAAGGTTTTCCTCGCTCGAGATCAGGAATGAGAAGGCTGTACTACGTACTCATACAACGTGTACTGTAACATGTGCAATGTATGTGACGTGACTGCTGCATGCATCGAGTGCGACAAGAACGCTAGGAATGCACCAGCTACGCGGTGTGCTGCAAATTCTTGGGGCGAAATTAGACTTCATTGTTCAGCCCGTCTAGTATTTATATTTTCATGATAATTCTAATTCTTCATAAAATCACGATTAACATACTTAATATATTCGTTATATATTTTAGAAGAGTAATATGAAATATTTGGGTTTTTTTTTTCAGTCCGAGAGAAAAAGACTTTTGAATAAAAAAGTAATAATAAACAAAAATTCTTAACTCAAGTCTAAATTCCATGCGCCTTCTTGCAGTTCCCCGCAGTTGCCATGGATACGATGCATAATCAACTGTTTACAGAAGGCGTTTTCACATCAGCCCGATAAAAATCCAAGCTCGAGATATTTGTTTTTATTCCCCAAGTCAGAAAATAGCGCGCTATTTCGAAACATCAGGCTGATGTGAAAACGCCTAGAGTCGTACCTACCCTACTGCTCCTGTTAGATTGTAATTGAGAGCGATTGTGATTTTATCGGTGGTGTTTATAGCTTTATAACCCTAGCCAATAAAAAAAGACAAATTCAAACATCAAATAGTGTGACAGTTTTAGTCAGAATTCCCTATCGATATCACTTGTTGCCACGATAGTTTTCAGATTTCACTTGCTTCATTATCGAAGCTGTTGGACGTTTGAAAGAACTGCTTCACAAGAAATCACCTTTGATTTATCATTCACATATTTCTTTTATTAGTTTAATGTCATAATATTTCATGATGGTATGTGTTCTGTCTTTACATGGCAAGATGGGATTTTTTTTTTCATCCAGGGTCAAAGAAGAAAGTGACAGCAAGGAAACAAAAAGGATAGGGAGGAAATGAAGAGGACAGAATGAAATACCTGCTCAGCAGGCTCTTTTTTTTATTGATTTAACACAATGGTGAACGCAGTACATCAGATTATAAGTACAATTCTAAATAATTTATTAGTTGAAAAATTAGCAAAGAAAACGGGATTTCATCAAGTTCTAAATGAAAACTAAATAAATTAGCATCGCCATTTAGATCTAATGTTCACTACAGAATAGACCTAATGCAAACTTATTCAGTCAGTCCGCAGCACGTATGCTAATGAGCCGATCCGGCAAGATTTATTCAGCACTCTCGTTGACGATCTTTGCGTTCGAAAGGTGTCTCGTCGTGCGAGATTTTGCGAGACTTTGATAGGGCTATGGTTTTCACAGTGTAGCGACTTGTACATACATTCGTCATGGCTACAAGTAACGGTAAATTGTTTTCCAGACTTTGATCTTTATTTTGATACTAAATTTGCCTATAACATCGGATCTTATCATGACTATATAATCAGTTGAATTTGCGTAAATTTTACCTGCTTTTCACGGAAGATTTTGTCATCTAAAGTTCTTTTTTGGTTCCTGACCGGATTAAGAAACTGTTGTTTCTGATTTTGGCTTTTTCGTAGAGAGGAAACTTAGATACTCATCATATATTGGAGTCAAGGAGACGCAAGCATGATTTATACTAGTTTTTCCGTTTTGAAATGTCTGTAAAATTCACTCCTAAGCCAGAAGTATGCTCCGCACAAAGTGTACAGTGGTGCGAAAGAGCTCTCTCATTGGACAGTGCGTGCGTTCAGCGCTTGAACTACACGCGTGCCAAGAAACCGCAAGTGGCATGAAACCGTTATGTCGCAGCGTAATGACGTAATGCAAGCGCTGAGTGTAGGCGCTGTCCAATGAGAAAGCTTACTCTTGAGATTGCACGGTTTCAAGCTGATCAGCACTGACATCGATGTATATTTTACTGGTTCCTGACCGGATTAAGCAACAAATTGTCAAGATATTTACACGGATACAAAGATTAGGAGATGGACTACCAAATAAAGCATTTTCATTGAGACGCAAGGTGAATTTGGTATTTTTTTGACGTCTTGAAAGTGTACTGCACGAATTACTTTTTTCATCATTTTTCAAGCTCAAATTACGCTATGATATTTTTCATTTACAATAATTTGAGTAACATGTGACGATAGTTTACATATTTTCCTTGAATTTGATACCAAATTTGTGAACATAAGGTGTATTTTTGTAGCCGAAAGCCCAAGGACAAAATCCCCTTACGCAGCTCATTAAGTATGCAAGCCTAAAGCGGGCTTGCATACGAGTTGAATAAATACGAGCGAATTATCGGGTGCTGCGGACTGACTGTATTGTCAAGCTTTTGGTTGAGTTTCTTTAGAGACACACATTTTGGTAGCACTAAATCCGAGTGAACAAGCAAAATGAAAAAAAAAAATGATAAAATGCAGGTCTCTAGACCATTCCTGTCTGTGCACGAGCGAGCATCAGCACCGTTTCAGTGTCACTCTCGTCATCGGCCTAGGCTATTCGTGTCATGTCGTACTCGCCATCAACGTCATGCTCATGGTCACACGAAATAAATTGCATCATAAGGGTTCGTACATCAACATCACCAGAATCATGGACATTATCATCATCATCACTATCATCTCAACCACAGCAAATCCCTGAATATCACTCCCATCATCATCTTCACTCTCACAAAACACATCAGCAAACGAGACCTAGCTAGACATTAGTTATACACAAAAATGAAAAGGAGGTGGAAAACAAGTAATGAATACACGAAGACTATCGACAGTGGTATTATACCGTAGAAAAAAATACACAGAACATCTTGCACCGGAAAAAAAAAATCGAGGTAAAAAAGTACGCTGAGGAAAACTAGGGTGAAAACCCGATGCCTGGAAGACGAACGATGAAAACACTTTACGGTAAAAATGCAAACTCGAAAACAAACGAGTGGGTACCATACAAAGAACGATGTTCTCGCACACACGTAGATAATCTACATCGTGTTCAATCAAAAAACTCAATAAACACTCGAACAAAAACTCACCTCTAAATTGTTGCAAACGAGATAATCACTTAAAATAATGAACAAAACACTCTCAGAAGTACGATTGTACTCTGAGAATAAAAGATATAGAATGATACGAAAGCAAAAGAGAAAAAAGAGGGAGATATGGACGGGAAACCTAGAGAAGTTACGCAACACTCACTAACGTAGATGGAATTCGACACACACAGCTAGGTAATCAGATATCCACGCACTCTCTGAGGAGATCGATCGATATCACGATACCGCGCGTAAGAAATCACTGCAGTTGCTGGGGCAACAAAGATACATGCGCGCTGTAAACATGAATATTGATTACTTTCTCAGCAGGCTCGAACCACAGAACTCTGTGTAAGAGTTCTGTGGTCTGAGGTCGTAGGACGCCCTCTTTTGGTCATAAATAATGCAGCCCACGCTGGATGTTTCAGATTTTCGCGAAAAACTGTTCGGTTTTCACCACAATTTGCTTGGTTGTGGTGGCCCTGCCAAGTTTCCAGCGTACTGAACACATTCCCGGTCATAAATTTTTGTTTAGTGTGCTTAACACAATTTTAAGCGGGGTGCGGTATTCGGGCCCCTGACGAGGTGCGGGCACCTCGCTATACTTGACAAGGGACGCCGAGGCGCGTAGCGCCGAGCCTAGCTGCCGAGGCGCGCGCGCAGCGCGCGCCGAGGCAGCTAGTTATAGTATACACGGATTGGGAACATTATTGGCAATAAGGGGAAAACTGGTAGTTCCATGAATGAAATGCGACAAAAGTAGCAATATATCCAACAGTATTACCCCATGTAGGCCCTACATGTATCAGCGTTCGTTGTGCTTCATGCCGCATGGGCTTATACTCGCTATCTACAGTAACTGTACCTGACTATCTTAAAAAAGAAAATAAATGTTTGAGTTCAGTTATAAAAAAGCTGTAAAAACCTACGAGAACCTATGTCGTTCTTGTCATGTGCAGTAATGAAACCATGACGAGAACACTTCGTCTAAATTGAACTTACCGTTTTGAATGTTTACACAGAGAAGCTGCTATCTTAATCCTATTTGGATTAAGACTGCCATACCCAGAAGAGGCATTACCAATGGAAAGGGATTAGCTCTCTCATGACAGAGCCCCCCCCCCCCCTGTTTTTATCTCAGTCTGGCAAGTGTAAAATGACTGCATGCATGGGTGCACGCACACATCAGTGTGCTTTGTCGCACATTGCTGTTGCTATGTTGTCACGAGTATATTCTCTCTGCTATTTCTATATGCCAGGGAGGGGGAAGAGACTTCCCACCTCCCAGAATATGATATCTTTACACAATTCATGTTTTAAGACCTTGCAATTCCCTAAAACAGTGTTGAATCAATCCCTAGACTAGAGGGTAAAGACCTATGAAGTATACTCTTGCAGAGAAAATATTTTATTTTTTTCTGCACAAATAAAGTTGTCACTTTCTTAAATACGCAATAAAAAAAAAAAATCCTACAGCCTGTGTTTTGTAGAAAATTAACACAATATTATGAATGCCCACATCACAATCACGCAGCAAGAAGTATTGGTCATCAGCAATGCATTTCCACCGCCGTAAATGTATAAGAGTGTCTTTGATGTAGACTACACCTCAACAAACTGGTGCTGAAATAATCCTCAAACCCGAGTTGGAGGAGGAGTTGCACGTCTATAAGTCTTTCCCAACTCGGGTTTGGGGATGATTTGGACACCGTTTTCTGGATAAGGGTAGTCTGAAATCAAGACCCTGTGCCAATTAGATCAGCTTTGCCACTCGTGTATGGATTCAAAGTAGTACCTTTTTGGTGAGACAAAACGGTGTCGAAAACCCTAGCAAATACTCGGGTTGCCTTCTGAACCACAATCGAAACGCACCCTCAAAAACTTAACATTGGGCCCTAAAATTTTGTTGACCCCTGTCTGTGACCTTTGCCCTTGTGATGACCTTCACCTCCTCAAGGGACATCTACCATCCAAGTTTGGTCACAAAGGGACAAAGGGATCAAAAGTTATGAGCCATAATCAAAATGTGCCATAAAAACTTAACATTGGGCCCTAAAAGTTTGTTGACCCCTGTATGTGAACTTTGACCTTCTAATGACCATCTGTCTGTGACAGTCTTGAGGGTAATCTTTAACATATGACCTTTGATCTTATCATGTGAACTCTTACGGCGCCATAACATGAAGGTACCCCCAGCGCATCTTTCACCCAAGTTTGATTGCCATTGTAGCAACATGTGTCGAGTTACGAGGACTTTCGAAAGCCCTTTCCATAGCCCTTTCGAAAGCCCTTTCCATAGCCCTTTCGAAAGCCCTGTCTACTCCCTGTACTATTAATGTGCCTCTTGTTTTCGTCGGCTGCGTTTATCAACTTTCGATAGCCCTTTCGAGAGCCCTTTCGAGAGCCCTTTCGAGAGCCCTTTCCAAAGCCCTGACTGCCTGTACTATTAATGTACCGCTTGTTTTCTAAGACGGGACGGCAAAAAGCAATTACCATCATAAAGACATATCTTCCTTTGAGAGTGACGAGTCATGATACAATGCCACGTGAATCAATTGTCTGGCTTATCTGTGAGGCAGCTCCAGTTTAGCACATACTTCAAATATATCTGAGTGGCGGCATGAGACATGGGATCAAAGGGAATGAGACTGTTGTTACTCTATTTCTCAAACCTTGTTGGTGAGAGAAACACCTCCTTGTTCCCAGCATATGCGTGCATTACACACAGCTGTATTTATACACCTGTGTACACGTACTCGTGTGCACTTTACGTGGCGCGCGTCTTCTCAGAAACTGGAAACGCATGGTTGCGAAACCGCAGTAGGGCGACCTAATGCCCCAGTCACATAATGCTCTGCGTCCGGCGCTACGTCCAAAAAAGTCACATTTTCCGCGGACCCCCGCGGATCCTTTGCCGTCACCAGAAATTTGTACAAAACATGCGGGCAAAAAATGCGGGCGATACGGACAGATACGACCAGATGCGAATACTTGCGTCCACTTGCGGATATTCTTACGAATTGGCACATAATAGTTCTGAACACTTGCGGAGAGTTGCGCATTTTTCGGATAGTTACGGATAGTAACAGATTGCTATGAATAATAATGGCAATTTGGTTTTCTCTTACGATCCCTGCTAAGTCAGTGTATTATGACAGCAAGGTTATCACATTTTGGACTACCTTACATTGTACATACACTGGGGAAAACTGAAATTGAATTACGTACAAGTTGTGAAAAAATCGTAATCCTTTAATTTACTTTACAATGATAAAAGATATATGAAATTTTGAACTTGAAGTTTGTTTGTGCAACTCAAATATGAATAAACGTCATAAATGTAAAGACTGTATGTGACCGTGCATCACAAAACGAACAAAAAGTCGCACACACTGATTTTGTGTTAGGACTGAAAATAGGTGAAATGGGTCAACCGAGCCGATTTTGACTTGGCTACCCTGGGTAAATAAGGCCTTATCATAATTATTATTATTATTATCATTATTGTTATTATTATTATTATTATTAGTAGTAGTAGTAGTAGTAGTATATAGTATTATTATTATTATTATTATTATTATTATCATTATTATTATCATACATGTAATTATTAATTTCAGTTTAATCTGATAATCCCTTCATTGTTGTTACTTCGGTGGTTTCCATCCTGTTTTTGTCCCATTCATCGCACAACCAGCACGGCTTGATAAAGACTAAGCGCTTGAATAGACACACTACTTTAGAGTCTCTTTTCTCAGTTCACACTTTTTCTGAGTTTGTGCATTCTTTCCAATATTTAGATAGGTTAGGAGAGTCCATTTGATTTGAGTAATACATCATTTTAAAGCTTAAAGTCTGCTCTTTCAGAATATGGTCTTAACTAAAAATTCATGTCTGGCAACTTTTTGTGTGTTTTGTGGTGCAGGGTCACATATAACATCACTATACCACAAATAAAATACAATATAGATCGAAAAGTTAAACATTAGAGTAAGAAAATATTACTTGCAGTCATGAAATAGACAAACTGTGGTTACGCTGTCGTTGTTCAGCGATATTCATGACTTATATTGGGTTGTGTTTAAGGAGATATTTATGATAAAGCAGTGCTTATAAAATTTACAGAAAAAAAGACATCAAAACCTTCAAACATCCCTCCCACACCCAAGTACAATATCAAGTCATCTCTTGAAGTAATGTATTTTCTGTTTGAATTTCTTGTATGCATGTCATTTTGTAATGCGCAGTAGAGTATTTATTATAGTAGCTGCGCAATATAAATGTCCTTTGTTATCATTATTATTATTATTATTAGTAGTAGTAGTAGTAGTAGTATCAAAAAAAAATGTAATACACATTCGATGGAGCGTAAAATGCATGGGTAAGACTATAGAGAAATACTGAATTCGTTCTCATTTTATATAGTTGCACCTGTCCCACACCTTCCCCGGCCAGAAAAGTTAATAAAATGCTGTCACCCCATCCCCTACCCAAAATATATTTTTTTCTAAAATTATACATTCGAAGAGAACAAGAAAAAACGTTCAGCACCAAGAGTCAACCGATGTCATGAGTATACATGGTATAATCCCTATGGGTGCCACTTAAAATTACCATTAATTGTGGGAGAAGTTTCATAATTTCACCATGTAGTTCTGCCTCTCCACCTCTCCGACTGTGTTGTAGCATTCCTTCAGGTAAAGGCACTGCAGCTTGGCAACAGGAGTAGTGTGCCTTCCCACGAGTCTCTGTGTTCCCATGCGAGTGGAAAACGGAAAACGTCGAAGAACGTAATTGTCCGCAACATCCGTAGCTGTCCGTAAATATCCGTAAGCGGACGAAACTGTTGTGATACGTTAACTTGCGGTTAATTTCGGATACTTACGGTGGACGTAAGTGAACGCAAACGGACGGGAGGTAATTTTTTTGCGGATGGTCTGCGTCCAAGCCACGGGTAGTTACGTAGACTTACAGATAGTTACGTTTGGTTACGGTTACTTCCGTAAGTTTGCGTCCGTGGCGTCCCTCTGCGAAATTTTGAACATTTCAAAATTTCGCAGGTTCGGCGACATCATTTTGCGTTTCTTTACGGATGAGTTACGGGCAGTTACGTCTACATACGTCCGTGCGGATGCCTGCGTCCACGCTGCGTCCCCCTGCGTCCCCCTGCGTTCACTCATTCGTATCTATCCGCGGCGGACGTAATCCATCGTAAAGCACTGTGTGACTGGGGCATTAAGGGCTTTCAAAACAGCTTTGCGTTTATCAACTTCGAAAGGCTTTTACAAACAGGTTTCTGATAACCTGTTTCGGAAACCTGTTTGGATCGTCACAAATTTCGGGCTTTCGAAAAGGCTTTCCTAAAGGGCTTTCAAAACAGCTTTGCGTTTATCAACTTGTGAAAATTCCTTGAAAGCTGTTTGGATAACCTGCGTTTCTGCCGAGAAAGGAGAGTTGATAAACGCACCCTTTCGTAAAAGGCTGTCCTAAAGGGCTTTCAAAACAGCTTTGCGTTTATCAACTCGTAAAAATTCCTTGAAAGCTGTTTGGATAACCTGTTTATGCCGAGAAAAGGAGTTGATAAACACAGCCTATGACCCAAGTTAGGTTGTAATCCAAGCAACATTATGTAAAGTTATTTGTCAAAAGAGAGTCTTGAGGTAAACTTTAACATAGAAAAGAGAGTCTTGCACATACTCTTTAATATATGACCTCAAATGACCTTTGACATCATCACATGACCTCCAACAACACCATAATATGAAGATAGGCCTACCCCTAGTGCTTCTATCACCCAAGTGTGGCTGCCATTGCTGTAACAGTTGCAAAGTTATGCGTCATAAGAGAGTCTTGCAGGTAAACTAACATTTGTGACGGACGACGGACGGATGACATTTGGATCCCTTAGTCTCGCCTTCACCTCCGGTGGGCGAGACAAAAATCAATAGGCTTATAATACACATGTGCGCTATAAGCCTTCATTATATTTTTTCATTGTATTTTGCAACTGTTGTTATATTATACCACATGGTTTTAAAAAAGTTATTTAGTCTAGATTACGTACAGTGGAAGAGGTGCCATACAAATGTATTTGATGTCGTGGATGTATTTTGTTGTTACTGAGTGTGGAGTTTTTATTCTGTGTTATTCATATTGTACATGAATTATGACATGTGTGTTATCTTCTGTTTATTTCGAAATGTGTGCTTTATGTATGTGTATTCATGTATGCCGCTTCATATAAAAAAAGAACTTTCCATTTTTACAGTCAATAAAGTAAATGAATGAAAATGAATGTGTGTGTGTGTGTGTGTGTGTGTGTGTGTGTGTGCAGGTTTTCAGTTTGAAGGTAATTTCTGTTGGTTCGTATACCGATCATGCATTTTAATTAAAAGACCATGTACAACTAACAAAAATGTGATTCAAGCTGGAGGTTGATTGCTGTTGTTTTCTATATCGATCATGAATTTTCATTTAAGAGAATATGTACAAAATATATTTTTAAAATCGAATATCAAAGCGGGTTAGCCTTTATCAAAGTTTAATGTATTGATATCTATGATTAAATTTTCTCACTTATTTTATTACACGTGTGAATGCTGAACATTTTGTAACAAACTGAAGGTTTTAATATGTCTGTATATTATAATAAGTACGTACATGTGTATTTGTAATGTTACACAAGTACTACAATATGTACAATGTATATGCAATTTAGCCCCTGGGCTATGAGGTGTAACACAAATACAACGTTGATGTAAATAAACTTTTCTGCTTTTAGCTGAATTGTCTTTAACTCCTTATGTGCCATGGTGGAAACCCCAATGTGCCACGTGACACGTAGGTAGTCATGCTTTGAGAAAAAATTCTGTTTTTCCAATTTGTATAACTTCTGCAAAGTTCTCTAAAGCTGGACATTATAGCGAGCAAAGTTGAAGAGGAATGCCAAACATTGCTTCCATACACAATGCATGACAATTCTATTTTCAATTTTCCTATTGAATAACCAGTTGCTACATTACTGTAAAGGCAGGACTTTTGCACATAAAATAGTGACAGAAACTTAGAAAGTACACGCAAATTTAGTTGGGAACACCGCTTGATAGTCAATCACCACATAGAATGCAAGCCGTACGTGAGAGGAACAAAAGCGCGAGAAACGCTTTGATTGTACCGCGGGATTAGTGATTTATCGATCGGTTTTGGCGGCTTTGTTTGTTGAGCAGAATATGCGAAGTTGGCATGCCGTCGACTGAGTGGGACGTGCGAATGTGGCACATAAAGAGTTAAAACATGACAGAACAGTAATTACATCATTGTGTTTAATTATTATAAAGTTCATGTCACATCCATCACAAACTTGTATTAAACAAATGTGATACAATGTATGACTCATATCAAAAGGGGATGAGGGAACTAACAAATCATTTACTTTAGTCATCACTCAAACTTACAGCACTGAACAGAACAAGTTACATTATCAAAGATACTGTGACAATATCTATGTATGTAATCTTTATACCTTATAAGCAGAAACTAGTACATTAATACAGGCTTTTCAAATAAAGTGCAAACAAAGCTACAATGTACCTTTGATCACTGGGTATCGAAGAAAATGCAAGAAGACAAAGTACTGCCCCAATCAGTTTAAATACTGTATTCATGACAGTTTGAGAGGAAGAAAAGATCATTTCTTTCCATGTTATCTCGATAATTTCAAAGTGTCCATATGAAGATTAGTATAGTGCACACGATCCTGTGAACTTGAGATGTAAACTGGCTAGTTCCCTCCTGAATCTACACTATTCTGTCTCACTTAAAAGCAATGTTAATTTGGATCTATGAATCTTATACTCTTTCTACAGCAGGGTTAAGTTTGCCTTACTTGCATTGTGCATCAGGCTTCATTAAGATACAAAATGATTAACAATGCTTCATGACCTACAAACACTCCGCTGCAGAAACAAAACATATAATTTCCATAAACATATCAAACTGATATCTATTGCTCTGCACTTTTGTCCAGACACAGACTAGTATATGGAACACTGATTTTATTTCACGATTATAATACACGTAGTGTAACCCAATTTGTTGCATATATTTCTATCTGCCCATTGAGCATATGAAAGCTCTTGAAATGACAACACACAAGACAGACACTACAAGTAATGCAGCAGCAGGATTTCATTGGAGGAAAAATAGGATCTCCAGAGCTTCATTCCAACATCCCTATTCAGCCTCATAGAATCTGGACAATCGCCATTTGCATCTATGTACAACACCTCTGTCCATGTCTACTTTAAGAAATAATAAATAATAGCACAAAAAAATGTATTCGTCCAATGGGGAGCAATTCATTTTATTGTGGAAAGTTTGTTACTTTTGATGATAACCTTGATCGTTGATTGACAGTGTATCAAAGGCAGCTTGATTTCTTCCATAGTAAGTTGACTAACCAAAAAACAAACAAACAAAACTACATGTATATTCATTAACTTGATACAACCGTCACACAGGTATTTAGACACTATCAATTGTTATTCTTACACACAATTTCACCCAACTCTAATACATTTTCTTCTTTTCTTGTCTGGATAACTGTGTGGAAAGTGCTTGGATTAAAATATGTCATCATGAAGGATATCAGATACCTGCATTCATACAAAATAGCAAGTGCCTATAAATAAATAGCTGCAATTCATGTCCACAAAACAACATAAATATCAAATGAAAAAAAAAAAGTTGACCTCATGTTATTTTTCCTAATGGTTGTAAGAACCAACTTATTATTACTGTACTGGCAAGCAAGAAGCATTTTTTGTCATTTTCCTCAGTATGCAAACTACATTGAGTCATTGCTACTTTGTAGTTTGTTCGAAAGGCATAGCATTAAGGACGGACAAACATGTTTGTAGAGCTCAGTAGAGACCAAGCACTGGAACACTTAGTGGACACAGAACCTCTGCAGATATGTTGACTACAGATCTACACGACTGTGGTGTAGTTTTCTTGACAAAAAGGTCTGAACATCTTTTTTATTTCATATCACGAAGACTGTAGCCATAGCTTGGATGACCCATGATAAAATACAATTTATGCAATGTCATACTTTATCAGCACCTACGATATGGCGCCAATTGCTATCCAACATGTCCTGTCTTTCACAGACCAGAACTTTAGCATACAACACACAGAAAATAATGAAATAAACACCTCAACAGACTTAAATGTACATTATCATTTCATACAAAAGACATGAGAAAGGATAAACAGTTTAAATGGATGCAGAACACACCAGTGTTTTGCAAGGACCAACAGACATACATTCACACGAAAGGTCCTTCCATGCTATGATCTGATTTAAAAACTTGATCAAATGGCAGTGAACTACACTACTTTTTTCTAATTTCCTCATCTTCCAGCAATACCTCAACTAAAATACACAGGGAAAAATTACACACTACCAATAGTAAAACTGAATTGAAGTGCATTACACAGAAAACTCATTTAGGTGGACAATCACCAGATCATATCATATGACCAAGGTCAATAGTTAGCTGAAGAGACTATGAACCACTCACCTCCCTTATGGTGTAATCATCTGTAGGAATCAACACTGAAAGCAGGCAACAGCTGGACTTCACATAATTCCATGTTTTAATAAATCATTTTACCACCCAGTGTTTTCAGGATGTATGCATACTAGACCTAATAAGATGTTTCTTTCTCTGCATTCTCCAATGTTAAAGGAACACACGTTGTGACTCTCACTCACATCTGACAGAATTTAAATCAACTTTGAGTTGATGCTCAGACATGCTTGGAGTACTCCATTTGAGCACAAAGAAGTGAGTGGCGCTCCACTTGGACTAATGGTATCTACAGCCATGTGACATGTTAGCCACTGGTTTCTGTTGTGTGACAAATTCTAATTAAAGGACAAGTTCACCTTCATAAACATAAGGATTGAGAGAATGTAGCAATATTAGTAGAACACATCATTGAAAGTTTGAGGAAAATCGGACAATCCGTTCAAAAGTTATGAATTTTTGAAGTTTTTGTGCAGTAACCGCTGGATGAGAAGACTACTACAGTGTGTGAATAACTTAGATGTCACATGCGTACAACAATATAAGGAAAATATAAAGGGAATTTCACAAAATTTCATCTTATGAAAAAAGTTCAAATTCCCCCGACTCGTTACCGACAAATGTTATGGGTAATATTATTCCCCCTGCCTCTAGAAAGAGCCAAGTCAAGTGATCTTTTATTATGTGAAAAAAGTGAAAATATGTTGAATTTTCTTTATATTTTCTTTATACTGTTGTACGCATATGACTCACAAGCTGTAGTAGTCTCCTCATCCAGCGGTTCCAACACAAAAATTTTAAAAATTCATAACTTTTGCATCGATTGTCCAATTTTCCTCAAACTTTCACTGATGTGTTCTACTAACATTGTTGCATTCTCTCAATCCTTATGTTTATGAAGGTGGACTTGTCCTTTAAAGAAAGGACATGAGGACACTGACCATCACCGCTCAAAAAACAGCTGGACATCGAGTATCTTGAGATGTAACAATAATGACGATGATGATGATGATGATGATGACGATGACAATCACACTCTGCTGCTGTGGTGGATCATTCCAATCAGTCTACTGCATAGAATGTTTGTCTATCTTCAAAGGCAATAAATGGCGTCTAAAACTCGTCATGTCTTGTCAGAGCTTCTCCAAAGTCTGTTGCTTGGCTGCCAACAAAGAGGTCATACTTGGCAAGAATTTCAGCCTTGGTTAGCTGGCCATCCTGTGATGAGTCAGACAGAATGGAGATAAGAAGAAAAAAAGACCAAGAAAAGTATGTTAGCATACAACATAGAACGACAAAAGAAATGGTTTGTTGACTTTGGCTTGCATTTTCTAAAAAGGAAAAACAAAACACTAGAAAGGACAAATTGCATGCTGTATAGTCAAGCAGAAAGCATCAGCTTCTCATGCAATCACTTCCTCTCTCACTAGTATGTCCTACAGTGTACAATGTATGTGTATACATGACCTTTAAATTTTGATGCTGTTCAGTAATCTTGACTATGTGCCACAGATTGATTTTTAACCCCACATCAATAGACAAAAAGTCACATTTCCTACCAAATCTTATCTCATTACATCAACTTTTATTGTAATTTCTGCCAGAACTATACAGCCAAGAAATGACATCTTAATTTAGATTTGATTGAAACTTAACCACTCTCATTTAACCTTTCCTCCACAACCATGTGCCTGAATGACCAAAGTATAGTGATTTTTTTTACCTTAACCTTTAACCTTTAGCTTCACCATTCTGATCATTTCTCGCTATTCATTTGTACTCTTTTCCTAAAATGATATTTTGGCTTTTAACTAAACTCTACAATTCTATAAATGTACATTTTCCTTAACCTTTCTGACCCAATTGAAATAAAACTGCATAGCTGAAACTAAAGCTGATAAATGAGCACTACAAATTGTGCATCACAAAACGAACAAAAAGTCACATCCCTTGACTTTAGGTGAGGACTCAAAAAAGGTGAAATGGGTCAACAGAGTCAATCTTGAGTTTTTCATATTTTCTCAAAAAGCTATCCATCTTCTATATCATTCTTTAGTTTGGGATCATATCATGAATGGAAAAGTGTAATTTCAGCAGTGTTTCTACAACCCTTTTTAGGGAGAGAAGAAAATGATCAGGTATGTCTTAGAGTCCCCTTTTCATTTCTTGAAATCCTTTACACAATCTTCACTTTCAAGTCTAATAACTTTTGAAAGGATAACTCTACTACTTTGAAAGTTGGCATTAATCATAGACAGAATGGCCCGAATTCACAAAGGTGGTACAAATGAAACCATGGTTTAAACCATGGACAAAAACCATGAAGTGCCAAGTGTCGCACAGAATATGTGTGGCGCTCCGTCGGAATGAGTCAAAAGTCGCAAAAAATGAAATCGTAGTTATGCCTATAAGTGAATTCTACAGACTCTAAGCTTTACACTGATATGTAATACAACTCATTTCGACATCCCTATAGATCATAAAAACGAATATTAACTACGCTTATGATGTCAGTCCATTTTCTAAATAACGGAGAAAATCGCTCTCAAAGTTCAGGTTATGTTCAAGCTCACAACCTGTTTCTTTCACGGGACGAAACAATACAACAGTCCTGCTTAGCGACGGCGTTTACGCTCCATCGCACGAACAACCGTATAAGGCGATAGCTTGGGTGTGTAAGATAATTAACCAATCGCAGGACAGATCTATCATTAACGATTCTGACCAATACGGTAGTCCGAATGTAAACTTCGGTGCGTTTGTGTCCGTGCCGCTGCCGCCGCATGAATGAGTCGGTACGCGTTGTGTGTCGGCTGCGGTGTAGTTTGCCGCAAGTTTTTAACTCGCAAACAATAGGAAACAGTAGAAAGAAAAAAGGCAGGCAATGCGTATTACGAAAAGCATCTATAGCGAGAGCCGTTGATCGCTTCCATTCTCCTCCCATGTTGTTGTCAATGGAAACTATAGAGGATGCGTTTAGCAAGTACCAATACCTAAATCGAACCTGAGAACCTATTGTAGGCGGGCACACAATGCGTCTTACGAGAAGCGTCTTTTAGCGAGGGCGTTGATCGCTTCCATTCTCCTCCCATGTAGTTGTTGTCAATGGAAACTAAAGAGGATGCGTTTAGCAAGTACCAATACCTAGATAGAACCTGAGAACCCATTGTAGGCGGGGGTTCAAAATGAAGTTAATTAACGATAGTCGTCTTTTGAGATCGTATTCTTTGCGTGTACTAAAAACCCTCAAATTACGCACATGGTCGTAATGTTGCAGAACATCAAAAACTGCTTTCGCGTCTGTTCTGCTGCAGCTGTATACCTCCGTAACATTCTGAATTCCCGCCATATTAGGCACATTTCCTTTATAGGCGTTGCGTCCACAGTAATTATCGCTTATCAAGCTTGTCAATGCTGCACATACTATTATACGTATCAGAAGCAAAGGTTGATGTAGGCCTGACAGCTTCACGTTGGGTTTATAATTATGACTGTATCATGAATATACTTCTTATTCTCGGTCACTTTTGTAATACCATAGCATATAAAGAAGCGTTAACTTGTAGCTTAAGCTTATTTGTTTTCCCTCACATTTACAGTTACAATCTTTCTGCATTTGTGAAGTTGAGTATAGATAATTATACTGACAGATATTTTGAATTAATACTTTACGGAGGCCTTACTCATTTCGTTTTGTATTCACAAACCTTACTACAATTGCTTGATTACTTTCGTCTAAAGAAAACACCGGAAAGGGAACCGCATTTAATGTGTGTGTGTTTGTTTGTTGTTGTTTTTTTAACGAACCTAAGCTAATAGCGAACCACATTTCATTGTGTGATTAACGAACCTTCAGAATAATCAATTGAATCCCCCCACAAAAAAACCCACACAAACAAACAAACAAACAAACAAACAAACATTTCAATGTCATGCGTTGTCAATAGTGATAAAAGGCCCGTTTTTATTTAGTAGTGTGTCTCAGTACTCCTGTGTTTATTTTTAAGGATGTGCCTCTCCTTATGATTGCGATTGATGTTCAGCTATTTCTTTCCCTCAAGCTTGAAAAGGAAGCAGCTAAAATTCAGGCAAGGAGACGAGTTTTTTTTTTTTTTTTTCCATGAGATGCAATCATTAAGACACACAGTACGTGTTATTCCCGAAAGTTGTGTGATTGCTTATGCGCTAAAGAATTGTGTCCATTATATGTATCAGGCACTATACAAAACGGTTGAAATCTGCTGAAAGTTGAACTTTTCATTTCCATTTCAAGCGGGGATAGACTAGAAATTAGTTTGTCTATACTGACAGGAGACACTAGTTTTCCAGTACATACTCCGCATTTAAACAGTCGCCATATTTTCATGGTCAGAATCAGATACACACGTGATATTATCATAAAAATGAAAATACAAAACAACTAAACACGACTTATATGTACAAATATTATGAACTTCAATGAATTATATACCTACCTGTAATAGTCCGCATAAAAAACAAGCATGCCAAACAAATAATTTGATAGAATTAATAGAACACTCAGCGATATCATGCATGGCAGATCAAATCAAGTTCAATTGGTGAGAAAGCTAAATGAAGTTAAAAAGTTGACTTCTTTACGTTTCTCTTCCAATTTATGAATACAGAATTACACTATTGAAGCGGATTGTCTCTGTTGCGAACGATCGCCATATAAAGCATTTTTAGTCTTCTGAGCAAATCCGAATCCCTATATACTTTAATTTTTGCTTGATAATGTAATAACACTGGTTATAACTTTAAAAAGGACTCGCAAAATCAAAGTTTCAAACAGTATACTATAACATTACATTGAACACGGTGTATTTCAAAAAACATTTTGAATGCGTTGTGTGTTATTATGTTAATGGAATCAATCTGCCTTTTATTTTCCGTACGTAAAGCGCACAGAAACGAAACCAAATGTTACCAAATACAGTAGAATCCATTGTACGGGATGGTATTATCATTAGAAGAATATCCCATTCCTTTTTACTTTTATTTGCTTGAAGCAGTAGTCAAACCATGTGTCATTATCGTAGCGACATCACTTAGGAATTAGAATGTATGAAGATAATAGTTACTCATTTATTTCACGCTATTATTATAGCATTTACATTTTCCAACTGTTATTGACAGTATTATGGTACTGTATGGTTACGATTACGAATGTTGGTTATGAATTCAAAAGACTGGTTCATTAATCGAACTATGAAGGTAGCTGTTTTGAAAGTAGTTTGGTACAAGTTCGAAACGCAAACGAAATCATCGTCAAAGGGGGAACTGATAGCTCTAGAAAACTTGTTTAGGCCAATAAAGATTGCCGTATGCAATCCTTGTAGAAAGTTTTGACTATGGCCATCTTTTGAGTATTTTGAGAAATTATATAAAGAATTATTTGTTTGGATTATGCCAAGAATTAGTTTGAACTATGAGAATAAAAATGCGTGGTTACCTCAACAATGTCGTAGTTCGATTAGACATGATGGGTAAAGTGAATTCATGACTTGTTGACTAATCTTTGCTGATTGATGATCATTTCTGTATTAAAAACCATCAGATAAGTCTCGTAGATGATACCTCTGTAATCGTAGTCAAAATTCTTTTGAGCGATGAGACGAAAACCAACAAACAAAATGCCATGTATCATCGCTCGAGTTTCCAACATTTGGCGTCACCCGACCAACAATAAGTGACGAATCAAATGGAACATCATATTGTGGGAAAGCGGACTGTGTTACGATTTTTAAATGTTGCGAGCAATTCTTTAAAAAAAAAAAGAGAGAAAATGAGGCAAAGTTCAAGAAATTAGAAAAAGCACGTAAATGCAGGCGATCATGTTTAATAGTCAAAGTAAGAGATTACAATCGGCCATGCGGATGTATATGATTGCCTCATTTACATGTCTGATTTCTATAAACTATGTTATATTTAAATTTAAGTTCCCTTCCCTCCTTGATAAAAGTTGTGTTGGGTTTTCGCTAAAGGCATTTATTAGGACACGCTATAAAAACGACAACAAAATGACTACTATACATCAAGAGATGATCTATACATGAACCACAATAATTCTGTACGTTCTGACATAATGCAACTGCTTGTTTGTTTGTTTGTTTGTTTGTTTTGAATTACCATGGTCTTTGTCGGGGGAAAGATGAAGAAAAAAAGTAGAGTGTATCACTCTCAAATCCGAATGATTGCGATAAGTGTGTATTCCCGCCCTTTCTATACAGGTAAACGATTCATACTTGGTATGCTAATAATAAAAGCCTTGTGTCACGCAGAAGAACTGATTCCGGGATCACTTTTAACCTTTCATAAAATTCACGTTTTAAGATAGTAACGATAGCTTGTAGGAGATAAAGTAAGTTAGCTTCCCTGGCTGTGGCTCTGAACACAAAAGGGGACTGAAAAAATCTTTTACAAATTAGCAGACATAATGACGATCCTCCAACACTGTCGCTCCATTACGTCACTAATTCTGCTATCAATGGCGAAAAAAAAAAAAAGAATACTGGTTGCGTGATTATCCACCCCTTGATAGCAGGAAGTTTACCTTTCACTGTTCAAGGCTTCGTTGATGCGGGGTTTACTCAGATACAAGGCGTGAACAGTGTCGTCCGAGTCCTTTCATTCGGAATTCCTCAGAATACACAATTCAATAGGCAATTAGCGCTACTTCGCAAAGCTGTTAGCCAAATTCTTTGCAGACTTGACCTCTCACATGTCAGCTACACGTAAGACACGACAAACAGCTATCATTATACACATTCTGATTTTAGAAAAAATGAAGAAACACACTTTTGAGTAGCGACACAGCTTTCTGTCACTTTCTCACTGCAAATAGGTCCTACTTCTAAAAAATACACAAAATAATGACAAGAATCAGAATATCCTCCAAAGGGAACACGAGCTATTTGGGCATTGATAATGTTTGTCGTCCGATTTCTCTCCATGCCGTCGCGGCCCAAACCATCATAAGAAAATAGGGCAATAAGTTTTATTAATCGGGGAAATAAAATTACGCATTACATACATTTGGCTTTAATTATCATACGAATTGTCGAATTTATAAAGACGAGAATAATTGACAACTTAGGCCATGCTATCTCTCCAAAGATGAACTTTAAACAGCAAGTCACATACCAGGGAAAGAAAGTTATGATTATTTGAATGAATTCATTAATGAGGCCAATAAAAGTTGTAAAAGTACACACACACATATAGAGGTTTCAAGTTCGATATGTGATCATGTATTAGCTCATTGATAAAGTATCATAAATTTTGCGTGATCATTTGCTGGAATTATTATTTTTTTTTTCAGCGCCATTTGTGCGTCACATCAATCACCACTTCATGAAATGTGGTGCATGTATCAAACGCAACTCGCTAGTCATGCAATCAATAGCCTTGGTCAGCTCACTGTTATTACGTAATTAAGCCCTCGCCGCCACCGACGCCGCCGCGCGCACCATGCTCTGTTTTGACTTCAATGGGGTCAAGAGCAATGCTTCATTAGCATACGCCCTAGCAACGGAGGCGGAGTTTCACTCGGGCAAGAACAATAGGTGCGAAACGCAACGCAAAGGTGAGCATTCGAAAAAAATGAAACCGAAAAAAATTGTCGCAGAAAAACTGTGATTTGGGACACTTGTCTTCATTTTTACACGCTGAAATTTTCTGTACAAATAGATAAAATGTCAAGGAATCAAAATCCGTTATAAAAAAATTTCGACCCGAGCAGTGCTTCCCCTTCATTTTCGGCTCATTACGGGAAAAGTCCCCGTGCGACTTATGACTCATTTTGTCGGAGCGCCACACATATTTCGTTACGGAATTGGTCATTTCATCGACAAAATGACCGCTTCGTTAACGAAATTATCATTTCGTGGACGAAATGTTCATTTAGTTACAAAATGTTGTTATTTCATTGCAAAATAATCATTTCATCAACGAAATGACCGATTTTGTAATGAAATATTCCATGCAAAACTTGGCGCTCTATGGTTTTTTGTCCATGGTTTAAACCATGGTTTCATTTGTACCACCTTTGTGAATTCGGGCCCTTGTGTTGATTGAAGTGTATGCTTGATTTCAGCTTAATCTGATATCCCTTCATTGTTGTTGGTCCGGTGGTTTACATCCTGTGTTTTGTCCCTTTCATTGCACAGCTAACACGGCTTTGTAAAAATTAAGCGCTTGAATAGACCTTATACTTCAGAGCCTCTTTTTCTCAGTTCACTCTTTTCCAGAGTGTGTGCTTTCTTTCTAGTATTCAAGTAGGTTAGGGAAGTCCATTTCAGTTGAGTTATACATCATTTCATTTTAAAACTCTATCGTAAGAAATTCAAGCTTCACACTTTTCACCATTTGGAAAAAAACAAAACAAAAACAAAAACAAACCAAAAAACAAAACAAAAACAAAAACAAAAACAAAACCCTGATATCAAAAGTAGTCGGTATGTGGTTCTGGTAATGTAAACACATTGTATGCATCTATAGAGTAAGGTTATTTTATGCAATTCAACAATATTAGCTTCTCTGGCAGGACAGTGCACCACACACATTGGATCACTGCACAGCAGATTTCCAAACAATTCTGGCTGAGACATCATTCAGTATAAAGTGGACTATTGAGGTGTTTGTATCCCAGGGCCCTGTTTTATCAAAACATATAATCGATTTTAAATTCCCTTAACACACAGCCTGCCATAGACTTATGATAGAAATCAACTTTATAATCAATTTTAACCTGTTGAGGATGGTTTGATTTTGCTACAACATGCATTTCGCAAAGACGCTTGCCAGAGTATAGTCGGGACCTGTCCTCGATGGGTAAACTCTTCATAAAACAGAGCCCAGGGGGTTGTTTCATAAAGCTGTTCTTAAATTTATGAACAACTTACAAACGACTGGCGATCACTTCTGATGTGCTATACTTATCAGAATTTTCATGATTCAGAACACAAAAATTGATCACCAGTTGTTTTTCAGTCATTCGTAACTTTAAGAACAGCTTTATGAAACAGGGCCCTAGTGTCAGACTTTAGAAGTGGGCAACTCAGATCTCACCTTGTCTGTGTCTGATTCATATATAAGGTGCTTAGCTTCAGCCTCTGAATGGTCATAATCTTCTGGTAGAATCCACTGACCAATCTCCTCTTTGTCCATCTTACGGTCACCATCTTTGTCCCGGAATGCAAAGAACTGTTCCCTTTCACTGACCACCCAGTCTGGTTCGACGGCGCCATCTTTCTCACGTTCACTCTTGGGCCACATGTCACCTGCCATGTAAGAAGGAGGAATAAAAACACGGCTTCTGTGAGATCACAGCTTGGACAAAGATGATTAAAAATAATCCAACAAAAAAAAATAGTGAAAGCAAGATAATATTCTCTTGCTTTCAATAACGCCTTGCCCACCTTGGACGACTTAACATAATGTCAGAATTTCAGAGCTCGGGTATTTGTTCAAAATTCATCTTGTCACTGCCGGCAACCAAGTTAACCCTAACTTACCTGGGGGGGGGGGGGGGGGGGCCATAATGGGCCCCCCCCCCCCCCTCAACGAATTCCGCGACCATTCCGGCGCGCAAAATTTTTTGACCGCGCCACTCGCTGACTTTTTACTTTCAAGTCTCGCGCAACTTTTGAGACCAAATTTGTCACACCCAGGCATACCGTTCCGAAGCCACCCCCTTCAAAAAATTTTTGTCAACCCCAAAATTGCTCGAAAACGTGATTTTGTGTACAAAGTCAATACAAATTGTGTTTTTTCAATTAATTCATACAAAGATTCACATTTTTAATTTTAATGGCTGAAATCAATTTATTTTAGTATAATTATGCTTCAAAAAATGTGTATGACAAATTCTGCTGAAAAAACAACAAAAACAAAAATTCGAATAAACAAAGAAATACATAAAAAATTGATAAAACAATAAAAAACATAAGAAATTAATTTTGATAGTGATTTCTTTTTTTACGCACAAATGTTTGGAATGCCACTAGGAATATTTACACCAAAAATCAGCATTCCATAAGCTTTTATGAGCCAATTACAGACGAAAATTAGGTTTATGGCATATATTTGCATAATTAATTAATCTAAAATAGAAAATGCAATTTTTTTTTTAATTTAACTCGACAGTCTTGTAGATTATATCCGGCTTTATGTTCACGCAAAATTTTGCGTAATGCCATAATGTCATAATGCCATAATGCCATAATGCCATAATGGCCCCCCCCCCCCCCTTCAGATCTCAGCCGTTGATAGATCGCGCGATCAACGGCTGAGATCGGAAGGGGGGGCCATAATGCCCCCCCCCCCCCAGGATTTCAAGCTCGCTAAATAGCCCAGGCCCCGTTGCTAGAAACTTTGCGTTTAAACGCAACTTGCAACTGATTGTCACTGGCCAATCAAAATCATTGTTGCATGCATGTCTTCTTAATAGGGCAGACCCTGAGCCAATCAGAATGGTTGTTTCAAAATTAGCAATTATTTGCAATTGATTGCAACTTTCTTGCAACGGGGCCCTGGTAAGTTAGGGTTAAAGATAATAAAAAGTTTCGGTACCCCAAAAGCTTCCCTGAATTTCCTTGTCTTGGTTTGTGTTTCAGGTTAAAGTACGTTGTCTGTGAGAATTACTCGCCCCAAAGTGCTCTCATGTCTTAGTAATCATGCAATAATGGTTTCGTACCAGAGCCGACGCTGTACAGCGTCGATATACAGCGTCGATAAATATTGTACGAAACCACTGACTGCGACCAGCAGCGTGCAGCCCATTGTACGCATAGCTAAGGAGTTGACAGCGTCAATCATAGCTAACTGCGACCAGCAGTCTCGTATGACCAGTGAGGGGGCGTCGAAAAATAGCGTAATGGGGCTTCACATTGTAGCATTCAGGATCATGACAGAATTAAGTATCGCGGGTAAATGTCAACTTAAAATCCAAAAATTTCTTCGATTTGAAGACTTACCAATTAAGTTGAAGTATTGAAAACAGGCTTCGATCAACGTTTGGTTCTGCCAATAGTCCCTTTCTGTTCGAATTGATGACTGAATGTGACTCGGTCGAGAGGACCTTGGGAGAGCTACATACACTGGATACCATGGCCAGCGCATGCGCACACAAACATCTTATCCGTTCATGGATTTGAAATTTGTGTGCATGTGATGTGTTCGCATGCACTGGCTGTAGTATTCAGTGTACTGTATGTAGCTCTCCTAAGGTCCTGTCGACCGAGTCACATTCAGTCATCAATTCGAACAGAAAGGGACTATACAAAATGTGTGTAGGCAGAACCAAACATTGCCCGAAGCCTGTTTTCAATACTTCAACTTAATTGGTAAGTCTCCAAATTGAAGAATTTATGGGATTTTAAGTTGACATTTACCCTGCGATACTAAATCTGTCATGATCCTGAATGCTACAATGCGAAGCCCGATTACGCTATGCGTATGGGACTGCTGGTCGCTATGCGTATGGGGCTGCTGATCGCAGTTAATTGCATGATTACTAAGACATGAGAGCACTTTGGGGCGAGTAAGTCTCACAGTGTTAGTTATATGAAAGGTACTTTAACCTGAAACACAAACTTAAAGACAAGGAAATTCAAGGACACTTTTGAGGTACCAAAACTTTTTATTATCTTTAAGACTGGTGGTTGTGTCGCTGTCCACAAAGCATTAGATAACAGGTTCAAGTGCTGAGGTTCCTGGGTTTTTTTTTTTTTTTTTTCCAGCATGTCATGTGTGTTGAATTACAGATCAGCATTTGCGATCATACAAATTTCATTTGTAGAGGAAGACAATTGGATGAAAATTCACACCTCAATATACTTTATCTCTTTCTATAACTAAACACAAACAGTTACTTTGACAATGCCACAGTGACTCCAGTAGTCAGCCATGTAAATATGTAGTGAAGTTTTGTGCAGATTTTAACCTAATTCTTAACAGGCTAAAGACTAAAATGTGCCTATGCTATGAGGATGTCAAGCCTTTCTTGCAGGTGGAAATTAGTTTTACAGGTACTCATTATATTGTATGACATTGTGCTATGAATTGGACATGAAAAAAGAAATGGAATAGGGGAAGTCCAAAAGTGTCATGAAGTTGTTTGTGTGTTTTCTCTGAATGCTTTTCTGAATACTGCTTACAAGTGTTCATATTTTTGATTGTTGTTGGTCAGATTTTAAACATACTGGCAATTGAATTATTTTGTCACAGTAAAAGGCACTGACAGAGCCATCAGAGTGTGTGTGTGTTTGTTTTTCTTATAAACATGTAATACATGTAATAAATGATATACAAGTTGTATTAAAACAGAGGGAGTCTGTCCTCACCGATGTATTCCTCGATGTTGACAAAACCATCTCCATCTTTGTCGATGTCTTCCATCGTTTCCTCGACAACAATTTCTCTCATGTGTGGCTTTTCTTCAGGATGCAGGAAACCGACAAACTCCTCGTACGTCAGCTCACCATCATGATCAAGGTCAGCGACCTTCCATCGCTTCTTGTCCCGACGGATCATGGTGCGAAAGTCCATATGGTCATCCTCCTTCATCTTGGTCAGCTCATCCTCTGTAGGACAGGATGGGAAAATGACGGTAATATCAGTGACATTATATAACACAAACTGTGTAGGAATCAATCTCTTTGAGGCAGAAGCCTTCTAGTCAAACTCCACCTCTATGCTTCTCTGTATTTGTCTTGTGGACAGTGTTCATGTGTGAAAAGTGGGGGGGGGGGGGGCTTGCTTGTGACATGAGAGGACAAGGGATTTGTGTGTGGTAAGGAAAAGGAGAGGAGTCTGTGATAAGAAAAGGGAGAGGATTGTGGTAAAGAGGGGGAGGTTTGTGTGTGAGGAGAGGGATTGGGAGGCCTGGAATACCATTCTCATGCCATAAACTTATTCACATTGGCCTAACATGACATGGGACCCATCGCAAGACTGCTGATTTCATAAAAATTGAAATTTGAAAATTCAAAAACTTCATATTGTATGTCAGATTTCATGTAAACTTCAACTACACATTGTCGTATTGATCATACCAATTTCAAACAAGGAAAAGTAGAAATTACGCGGTGCGTAAAATGTGTCCCCGCCGGAAGTAGCATTTAGTAGCAAAATGTATAATATCGGTAAAAAATCAAGGTCAAAGGTCAAAGAAGTCAAAGGTCAAAATTCTGTGTAGAAGTTTTGAAGCCCTCACCTAGTGCCATCACAAAAAGCAAACGGAATCGAAATCGGGTTTTGATAGAAATGGCGAAGGAGTAGCATTTTGTAGCCAATGTACAAGTGTACAATATAGGTCAAAAATCAAAGTCAAAGGTCAAAGAAGTCAAAGGCCAAAATTCTGTGTAGAAGTTTTGAAGCCCTCACCTAGTGCTATCACATAAAGAAAACGGAATCGAAATTGGGTTAGAAATGGCAAAGGAGGAGCATTTTGTAGCCAATGTACAATATAGGTCAAAAATTGAGGTCAAAGGTCAAAGAAGTCCGGGTCAAAATTTTGTGTAGAAGTTTTGAAGCCCTCACCTACAGACTGTAGTGCCATCACATAAAGCAAACGGAAATGAAATTGGGTTAGAAATGGCGAAGGAGTAGCATTTTGTCGCAAAATGTACAATATAGGTCAAAAATCAAGGTCAAAGGTCAAAGAAGTCAAAGGTCAAAATTCTGTGTAGAAGTTTTGAAGCCCTCACCTAGTGCCATCACATAAAGCAAACGGAATCGAAATCGGATTAGAAATGGCGAAGGAGTAGCATTTTGTAGCCAATTGTACAATATAGGTCAAAAATCAAGGTCAAAGGTCAAAGAAGTCAAAGGTCAAAATTCTGTGTAGAAGTTTTGAAGCCCTCACCTAGTGCCATCACATAAAGCAAACGGAATCAAAATCGGGTTAAAATGGCGAAGGAGTAGCATTTTGAAGCAAAATGTACAATATAGGTCAAAGGTCAAGGTCAAAGGTCACAACTGAAATTCTGTGTAGAAGTTTCAAAGCTCCCATGTAGTGCTATCATATAAAGCAAACAGAATCAAAATTGGCTCATTTCCAAATGACAGAGAAGTAGCAAATTGAACATTTTGATCACACACGGACGCACAGACAGACAGACAGACGGACGGACGGACAGATGGACACACACACGTACGGAGCCCGTTTCATAGTCCCCTGCTCGAACTCGTTCGGCGGGGACAAAAAAGAAGTGAAATGTAAAGTATTTTAACTGTAATGCCGGGCTGCACACTAATCCATTTCAATTTCTGGTCTGACAGATAGGTCAGACCAGTAGGTACTCAGTTTTTTCCATTTCTTACTGGTAAATTTCAGAAAAAGGTACTGGTCTCACAGTGACTTTTACTGGTCAGGGACCATCAGACCAGTGTCAGCATGCAGCGTTGCTGTAATGATTATTTACTGTAAATGATGCTCAAAGAGAAATTCTGCAAAGATAAACTGAAACTTGGACAGAAATCTTCAGAGAAGATGTCTCCGAGAGAATGTCTCAGAGAGGATGTCTCCTCTCCCTTCACCTCTTGAGGACAGACTGATTGTGCTACAACACGCATTTCCCATAGACACATGCCCGAGTATACTCGGGACTCATCCTCCAAACGGGTGAACTCATGAGATCATTGGCTGAGAATGAGAAGGGTGTTACAGTACCTCAAACACTATGGCCTGAATTCACAAAGGTGGTACAATTGAAACAATGGTTTAAACCATGGATAATTTGTATGGAGCCCAAGTGTCGCATGGCCTATTTCATTAACGAAATGATCATTTCATTTCGTCAACGAAATGACTGATTTTGTAACGAAATAGGCCATGCGACTTGGCTCTCCATACAAATTATCCATGGTTTAAACCATTATTTCAATTGTACCACCTTCATGAATTCAGGCCTATGGCTTTAGAGGTAACTTAACACCTCTATCATTCTCAGCTTACGAGATTTGAACATATGTACATGTAAATGATGTACAAAACAGCATAAACATTGAAACAGCATGCACATACATGTACATGTAGTGTTACTATTGAACAGTCTGTACTTGTGTGTGTGTGTGTGTGTGGGGGGGGGGGGTGGGGGTCTACACTTACCAGAACAAAAACTGTTCATAAATGATACCGTATCTTATTAGCGTCATGATAACAGAATATTACTAGTAAAAATAATAATCATAGAATGTGTCATTTAACCTGTCGAGGACGAGTCCCGAGTATACTCGGGCAAAATCAGTCCGTCCTCAATAGGTTAATACAAATGTCTAGCTGGCAGAGATATTTTGGTTTTACACCGTAGGTCGAGGAGTGCAGTCTTTTGATAATACACTGGATTAGCTGCATTATTACATGATATAAGTATCTAGTAGAAACCCATAAAATTGCTTGGGTCAGCAGCCTAATTACCCTGAAAAATAGAAAATTGGTTTACAATTTTTTTTTTCTCCAATTTCTTGCATTTGCTTATAGGATTCATTATTTTTCCTACATGAATCTTTTTGATTACAAACATAATCTTAAAAGAAAATTTAATATGAGATAAGTTTGATATAGGTTTTCTAGCCTTGATTACTTTTCTTGTGCAATGTTTGTTGTCCTTATTCATTCCAAGCTGCTTAATCACCTGCCTTACAAGTTTTTAATAGTACGATGTGATCTTATTTGAGTAAGTAGGATGCAGGAGATTCAAGTGCATTAGTGAATAAGAGTTACCTACATACAGGTGACTCCTGTAACAACACAGTCCTTGGGACCAGTAGTTGTCTTTTGTATAGATAATCAAAACTTTGTTTAATAAAGTTGAACAAATAATACAAAGAAAGGCATCTAGATGATACAGTACATTTGGGTCTGAAACTTTCACTTCATTGTAAGATTTTGTGATAAACGTGCTCAGTATAGCAGGAGTCGGGTTCACTGAAGATGAAAATATTCCAGCCATACAACACTATGTCCTGACCTAATTCTTGCTCGTCTGCGCCGTACGTTCCTCGCATGTACTCGCTCCATCCAATCTTGTCGTCTTTCTGGCTGTTGACCACATTCCAGCGCTCTACCACATCCCTGTCAATTGCCTGCCGCTGTAAGGGGCGGGACATAATTCATTGGGGGACGCCATTCACTCTAGCTTGGCACCATTAGGTGTCAAACTTGGCAGCTTAAGATGCTTTGTAATCAATTCTAAAGCATGTATCTCGGAACCAAAGTTCTATTTGACGTAAAATGCTTCACCTTACACTATCAAACATACTATCAGTAAGTACGACTATGAAATTTAACAATCAAAACATCTTCCTAAAATGCAAGGAACAACTATTCAGCGACCCTAATTTTTTTTTATGCACACATTTTATTCTGGTAAACGGTGACAAGCAACTTTGGTTCCTTTCACTGCTTCCTGAACTGATTATTCCACATCCATATTAAAGTCACCTTCACAGATGATTGGGACATGTTTTGATGTGACAGGCTTTAGTGTTATGGGAGGTGAGGTGAGCTGCATGCAAGCCATATTAGCATGGTGAGTGTGTACACTCTGGTATCAAGTTGTGATAAATGTTAGTATGGCATCAGTCTAAGGCAATATTTAGCATTGGTCAGCCAGCAATGTTAATGCTGTAGTATGCAAAAATGAAAACAAAACACAAACTAATAAAATGTTTTGATAATATCTATGAATTTGATCTTTACCACTTTGTGACATGGTGTTTTAATCTCATGATCAGGTTTGTTGACAGGAATAATGTTCAGACTATCACTTTTCATTCTTGAGTCAAGAGCGTTACAGATTTTTTTAATCACATGAATACCTAATTTATCAGGTGGGTTACCTGAGGCCTGAAACAATCAATAATTTCATGTTACATCGTACTTTGAATGGTTCCTACTATACAGGGCTCACCAATACAAAATTTCACCTTCAATGTATGGCATTAGCAGATGCAAAGCAAAACCTTTTTATTACTAAACCTAGAAATCTCACCAGATAGGCCGCTGTATGTAGTCTGATTATATTCGTCCCAAGATATTTTCTGGTTCCCGTCAATATTGTGGCCCTTCCACTGCCTGTCAACATCGTCGTAAATATATCGGCTCTGTTTGCAAAACAACAACAATAATACAAGAATGAGAGAAGGCAAACAATAACAAACCTGGAACATTACTTTTCATGTCTGCCACCCCCCCCCCCCAAATCAAAAAAAAAAAAAAGTCTTTGGTTTTAAGCCTGCATTTTTCCTCTTAAGAATTCACAATTCTTTTGGAAAATGCCTGAAAATAAATCTGAACCATTCAGCCATTTGATTCCATGTTTTTATTTCAATGTTTAGGGCACAGAACTGGGTTTATGAAGGACCTCATAATAGAAAGCACAGCAATTATGCAGAATAACGTAGAAATACTGCCTGCTTGGTGAGTATTGCCCACTGCCATGTATGTGCAATTGCCTGTTTCAGCCACTTTACTTTAAGTTTAAGGACAGACTACACACAGCTGCCTATGAAGTTGCTTCACTCTTGCACAAAAATCAACATTGTACACTGTACCTTCCCAACAAGAGCCGCAGAGATTTGACAGAAATGTACCCTCATAATATCAACTGAATTTAGCTGAGATTACCTGCTTGAGTCCCCCCCCCCCCCTCATTTTGCAATAGTTTTAAAACAAGAAAAGAGCAAAGTGTTTTCCCTTTCTTTTTTGTGGCACTTAAACACTGTCACTGAAGTCACAATAAATTTAACATCAAATCTGAGAGTATGGACAAGTAAACTCGATAGACAAAATGACTGTACTGTACGTAAAAATAGCTGCCATGCAGGAATTCATCCCAGGGGACAAGTAACACAAACTTTATCATAAAGGACGGTGAAAGCGAGCCCTTTTATACTGAGGGTAAACAAACCAAGCATACTGATGTGAATTGGTGTGAATACATGGTGAAATGCAAGAGCTATGGTAAATTAGACATGTCAGAGGATTAACTATGACCTACAAGTATACATTAATGCATTTCATGTTTAAATGCTTCTCAAAGCTCAGCATGCGGTGAGGGTCAAAGAGCAAAGAATAGAAAGAATAAAACATATTCCAGCTGGTTGACAAACCAAGCTGGTCAATTTGGAGGAAAATTCTGTGCAGCTGTAGATCATCATGTTTAATCAAGAATCAATCAAGTATCAATTAATTGAAAAATAATTGAATACTGAACTAAAAATTCAGTATGTTCTAAATCTTCCTATTTACAATCAGTTTTAATTTAAGCTTAAAGGAGTAATTCCATGCATCTATTAGGGACAAATGTACAGTAAGTTCTTCCATTCAAATTATTTCCACTGGAAAGAGCATTTGGCTAGAACATTAATCAGAAACAGGTAACAGTCTACTTCAGTCAGGGATGACAATGACAAGGAAAAAAAAAAAAAACTTTCTTGATGACTAATTATTTCCTTACATCTCCCCACACAGACCTGTCTGATTCTAAATATCTCAGTGAGTGTACAATAAACTCAGGAATAAGATCACTCTCCCACTTTCATTGCACAAATTATGATGGCACCATATTGTATAATACACTTTTTAAGTGAAACAATACACCTTTTATCCACATTGTGGCATAAAATTTGGAAAGTTGGAAAGTTGGAAAGTTGCTTAGATCATCTCTCAGTCAAGGAGGCAGGTTCTGTCTTTTTGACACCTTGGAGAATTCCTTTCGAAAGAAGAAATGGTGTATTTTAAATGCAATGTAATCAAATATTAAAGGACAAGTTCACCTTCATAAACATAAGGGTTGAGAGAATGCAGCAATATTAGTAGAACACATCAGTGAAAGTTTGAGGAAAATTGGACAATCGATGCTGAAGTTATGAATCTTTAAAAGTTTTGTGTTGGAACCACTGGATGAGGAGACTACTAAGGCTTGTGATGTCATATGAGTACAACAGTATTTAAAGAAAATGTAAAGAAATTCAACATATTTTCACTTTTTTTGCATAGTACTAAAAGAGCACTTGACTTGCCTCTTGCTAAAGGCAATGGGAATAATATTACCCATAACATGTCAGTAACGAGTCAAGGGAATGTGTACTTTTTTCAAAAGATTAAATTTTGTGAAATTCTCTTTATATTTTCGTTATATTGTTGTACGCATGTGACATCATACACTGCAGTAGTCTTCTCATCCAGCGGTGACTGCACAAAAACTTGAAAAATTCATAACTTTTGAACGGATTGTCCGATTTTCCTCAAACTTTCACTGATGTGTTCTACTAATATTGCTACATTCTCTCAATCCTTATGTTAATGAAGGTGAACTTGTCCTTTAACTCTAGCCTTTTACTTCATTTGCTGCAAATTTAGCATGAATTAGCTCATAATTATGAGGGCTATGCAATACAGCATGAAAATGGATCTCAAATTTTAACAATGACAAAAGTCATTCCCTTTATAAAAAATAAACCTACAAAAGTTGGCCAAAAAAAAAAAAAAGCATTAATAGAGGACAAAGTTACTTTTAAATGCACTTTTTGCTTAACGCTGATGTCTACTCGTATTGACCTCCATGTAAAGACCCATGTCAGTGTGGTGCATGCTTCTACGGGATATTAGTAGAATTAAAAGGCTTGCATAAATTTGTACATTTCAATTAAAATATATAGTCATGTACAATGTAAGACTCCAAAACTTTTTCACTACAGTTTCAATTGACAAGTATCAAAGTACTACTGGCTTACTAAAACTCTTAATATTATTCATCTCAATCTGTTAACATCAACACCCCTGCATTGATTTGAAACCTTACCCTACATGAATATTATTTTTAACAACTTTATCATTCTGCCTCCCAGTCAGTTATTGTGACATAATATTTTTTTTTTTTATTTTCACATAAATATATGATATATTCATTTCTTGCTTGGACTGGTTTAAAAAACAAAAAACAAAAAAGAAGAAGAAGCTACACACAAACTTTTGACCTCCCTTAGTATATGTAGGCCCTATGTAACATATTTAACAGCTTTAAGACAAAGGGATAGAATTGAAAGAAGAAATCTGGCTTCAGAACCACAAAGACATCAATGCTCTGTCTTCCAGTTTATTTCATTATAGAATTTCCAAAAGCTGTACTTTTACCCACCCATACTAGATGAAATTATTTTGTTTTCTTTTAGCATCTGAACATTAGCTCCATAGCTTGTCTGTATCACAACTAAAAACCTTTCTCTTTGGAATAAAGTTTCAGAGAAAAGAAGATAGTGTTACCTGCTGATGAATGATCCATTCCTTCAGCTCCTCTTCCGTCACAAAGCCATCCTTGTCTTTGTCAATCTTTTCCACAATTTTCTGCAAAACAATATTTGTCACTTTTTGATAAACAATATATATATAAAGACTCATGATTCTGCTGAATTGTCATAAACATTTGAAGTGTACTCAATTATACAGTGTACTTTAGTATCATAGTACCATGTAAGACACACAAATCTATGAAGGACAATGTCCAACATTCAAATACTGGAAATTCTGTCCTGCACTCCTCGATCAATTGTTCATGAGTACTAAAGGGCACCATACCCTTAAATATCAACCCAACATGTACCTATCTACAAATACATGCTGCATGCAGTGTTATTTCTTTAAGAATAAGCAATCTATATGTCATTACAGTTTCAATCATTAACAGCAAATATTAGGGCAATCCATGGGTTTCCATCAAGCAGGTCCGTATTACAGTAGTTTATTTTTTTTTCCCCCTCAAGTGCATCAGTCACAATATCACAACTAGACTAGTTTATTTCCACCAAACAAATTCCTAGCCTACCACTTTTGATAAAGGACAGCAGACATGTCACAGACTGCTGGCTTTGATTCTGAATACTCTAATTTGTGGGACGAATCTATCTATTTCCATTAGGAGGGTGCAATTTGTTTTGAAGTTCTCTCCTTCAGTCAGAGCGACAAGAAAGGGCAAGGGGAAAAAAAGCAGTTCACATCAGTAGCTGCCTAATTCTGCTGAACATTTTTAAGTGTTTTTGTATAGATTTCTACACATGAAGTCTGGCAATATTCATGGCAAGATTTTCATTATTTACAGCCATGGCCACAAAAGTTAGCTCATTAATAAGATTAAAATGGCAAAGAACATCGTGGAGCATAGCCCGACCAGACGCCAGTAGCATGGCAACTTCTGTACAGCAACAGGGTTGTGTATAGTATTAAGCAGCTCTACGCAGCTTGCAGAGTATCTCAAAAGCTGATACTACAGACATGATTGTTAACACAAGTTCCTGTTGTAGCTGCAAGCATTAACCAACATTGTGGTGCAGCTACAGACAGGCCCAAGCTCTTCCTTTCTGAATCTCTGCATCCAATACAGTAGCCATAAGTCACACTCACAGAACTATATTGTCCAGAGCCTTATTTATCAGACCCAGCAGAGGTGGTGCTGCGCTGCATTGACATGTGATATGCATGCAATGCGCAATGCCTTTTATTAGTTTTACATACATGTAGCCATATAGGTCTATATAAGGGCAAGTCCAAGATATCGCGCACCTTACGTATGGGACATTCAGAGATTTCAAACCTCTGAAAAGTAATGAAGGAGCACTTGGATTTTATTGTTTATCATCAGGAGGACTGGTATCCTTGAGAAGAATATTGTGTTTAAGTTTGGTGTCATTTGACCTTGGGTTGATTCATTTTATTAAGAAAAATATGCCAACTTACGTATGGGAACCAGAGAAAAACTGGATTTTTCAAATAAAGTTTGAACTGAAAATTCTCTGAAAGTACCTTACTGATCAAGTTCTGTTTGGAAGTGAAGAAAGGTACAATACTGAAGTATCTTTCAGCAAAGTTTCACTGCAAAAGAATAAAGCATATTTTCATGAAGTTGGTTTAATTAACGAAAGTACACCTTACGTATGGGACATGGCTCAACTTACGTATGGGACATTTGTCTTTAGTGCACAAATGCATTCATGGGAATGACTTTAAATTTCCCCATAGTGTCATATTCAGTTCCACAAATCATGCTACAACATGTAACAAATGAAATAGACTTCTAAGTGGGTAATTTCCCGGTTCAGGTACCCAGCAAAGCTAAAATAAAACAAATAAAAGTAATTACCAATTTACAATTAAATGTCTTAGTTTGGATTCCGTCATGCATTAACACTGTCCTCATGATGTCTACACATGCAGATATAGTATACTGACACTCTATTTCTAGCCCATTTGTAATTACTCTAGTCAATATTTTTTCATCAAATGAAAAAAAAAATGAGCAAATTCTAGCTTGTGACCTTGATATAGCATACATGTACATGTACAATAACTAATTTGTAGTCTTGATAATTTCACTTTAGAATCAAATGTCATGTACAATGTATTTGCAGATACAGTTTGAAGTGGGTACTTTCAGTAGCTCTAGGCTTACCTTGCAAGTTGTCTAAGTTTTTATAAAGCTTTATAATTGTTTGAAATGCAGCACAAAACACAACAACAAGAGTACTTCATTTTGCTCTGTAATCATCATGTTTTGCCATGTGAATTTCAGCTGAACTGCAAACTCAATCAAATTTTAATGAAAGTTTTTAGATTTTAAGGAGATAGAAGAATGTATGTACCAATGCTGTTTCTGTTTTTTTTTTTTTCAAATGCTTGGCTTCGTGTCTATGAAACCAAAGACGACAAAATTTGTGCTACTTTGTACATACATACATGCTTGTGTAGTGATACAGGAAAGATTATCATTTGCACATTCAAATCTAGATTTGAAACACTTAAGTAACTCACTGATCTGCAAATTACAATTTTGAATAAATTCTAATAACCTCATTTGATCATACACTACCAGATTGCAGTGTATGTTGATAATTGTGTAGATGTGGGGTACAAGTAAGTATGAGTTGATGAAGGTGTCTCAGAGCACATCTGTCTCTTCAAACACAAAATAGAAAAGAAAATTGAATTTCCTATTTGTTTGTGTAATTTGTGTTTTAGCACTCCAACCACAGAACCAGTATTGATATTGTGGTTTATAGCAAATGTAAACTATAGTCTTCATTTTACAGGATTTTCAGAATCATGATTCATGACCTTGATAAGTCATGACATATTCTGAGGGTGAACAGTTGAAATATTAACAATCATATCAAAATAAAAAGTACAAGTGTACTCTCATAGGGTTTTCCTTTGCTATCAACTCAAGTAATGACAAAGTTACCTGCTCACACCTTAAGTGATTTTTCTTTTCAGTAAGACCTATAATGTTGTCATTGATGCGCGCCATAAGCACAATTGTTTTGAATTCGCTTTTGAGGCTGTACAACCTGTGGTACATGCTGAACAGTGTACTGCACCTAAAATGACACTCAGAGAATCCCATTCTTGGACAAAGTCATTTTGTAGAGAGGTAAAGTTGAAAATGAAACTGAATTAAGAAAATGTCCAATATCAAAATGTTAACGGGGAATGTTAATTCAAGACCAGCTGCACAGCCTGTAATGAAAATAAGAAATACAAGTATAAATGAATATTCTTTATTTTCCTTTCTTAATCATAGAATGACTCAATAAATGCTGTTCTTACACTCTCCTGAGGTCATCTGAGTAGGAGAGGCAGATATATAGACATATTCTTCAGAGTGGGTGCAAAGATAACCATTAACCAAACAAATGTAAGGACATATAGCATCCATGTCAAAAGGCGGTTTTCCATTCACTTTGCATGTAATGTCCCATACGTAAGGCATTTGTCCCATACGTAAGCAAACTTTAATTAGTTATAAGATGAAGGACTAATTAAATTTCCTCATTTAGTTTTGCTATTCTGGAGTTGAAATGAATAAATTAGAACTTCTAAAGTATGATTGGTCAATGTTACAAATCTTCAGAAAAACTTAAAAACATACTCAAATCCTTACGTATGGACACTATGTTCTGGGAAAGTGCATATTTGCATAATTAATGTGCTGACCTTGTCTTACCAATTGCAGATTATACTAACTCATACAGGGGTCATGTCCATAAAGGAACTAGGTCAAGGACAAATTCAACTGATTTTAGATGAATATTTATAATTTGTCCCATACGTAAGGTTGTTTTTGATTTATGCAAATCAAGGCCATATTTCTTGCATAAATTTGCATAATTCAATATTTTCTTTGCTGGAAACATATGATTTAAACTCTTTGGCTACAAGATGATATCAATAACTTTTTGATAAAATCAAGATGAATTTTGAGCATCTGAGGGGACATTATCTTGGACTTGCCCTAAAATTATTTACTTTGTCTGCTTGAGCTTGAGTCTTGACTGTGTTGGGCATTAGTAATGTATAGGCCTAGACCTAGTTGTGTATACCGACGTATACCTTATACGGCAATCATGGCAATGTTCCCTATCACACTGATTCACAGTAAGTTTATCAGCCCCACGAGAGTTCTTTGCAAGTTGTGTGTTGGCATCGCCTGGCATCGTCAAATCGTAGCCTAGTGTAGTGTAGTACAATTACTATTGTCTAGACTATAATGTAGCGAACACGCGAAAAAGTATTATCGGTACATGCAGATTCTACAGTGTATACAGAAACTACCAGTAGGCCTACGCCTAGGCTACTGCTGTATTGCAAGTGCCATGTTGAGGTCGTAGTAGCATGGGCGTAAATCTCGGGGGGGATGGGGGGATATATCCCCCCCTGAAATGGAGGGGGGGATGGCCTGTACAATCATCCCCCCTGAATTTTTTGAAAAAATGGAGGAAGCAGAAATGTGATATGTATCAATTTTGGCATATTGCATGACGTTTGTACGCCGGCCTTCAGACAGGTAACAGAGCTGAACAATATATGCTATCTTGTAGGAAAATGTTATACACAATTTTCTGAGGCGCTCGCTCGCTTCGCTCGCTCGCGAAGAAAGTAACATCGACATACACTGCGAGGTATGGCTCAGACGTTGACAACGTCTAATAGTATAGGCCTACATGTACAAAGTTGTAAACATCCTATGACGCGAGTAACTGGGACCATCTGCAAATATGTACAAAAACAAACAAACAAACAATAACAAAAATATCGCCATAATTGAACCCCTCCATTTCCTGAATCAATATTGAGAAACGACAGTGACTGATGACTCAGTCAGGATACATCTATGGGCATACCCAGGGAAGATCAGGGGCGTCGAATCTATTGGGGGGGGGGGGGAGGGGCATTTGCCCCGCCCCTATACAGATGTGTTTAGGCAGACAAATCATTTATCCCCCAAGCACATTCCCGAGATGAGGACAAATCTCGAACTTTCTTAATGGAAAATATTGTCCAAATATCGCCAGAATTATGCACCAGATCGTTGTATTGCAATCATAAACATGCAAATGCTCTGCTATACAGGATCCCTTTCGATAAACTTTGTACACTTTTGATATTGACGAATATTTCCCTAATTTATCAAAGAGTGTGGAGCACCCTCATATTATGAAGAGGCGTCGATGGGGGGGGGGGGGGGTGGTTCCCCCATAAAAGTGGGACAAACAAAAGCGAAAAATATAGCTACAAACGGCAGTTTTTGGAGTGTAAATGTCAAAATTTTAAAGCTCGCTCGCTCCGCTCGCTCGCATTAAACCGCTATGCCATTCTCCTGATGTTGCTGCCAGTGATTGACAGCAGTTGCGCTCGGTGCGCCCCCCCTTAATTGCCAAAGCGAAAAATATAGCTACAAACGGCAGTTTTGGACTGTAAAATGTCAAAATTTTGAAGCAGTCTCGCTTCGCTCGCTCGCATTACTAATCATTATTCCATTTTCCTTGTGTTGCTGCCAGTAATTGCCAGCAGTTTTTGCCTGGTGCGCCCCCCCCCCCCCCTTAATTTCCAAAGCGAAAAATATAACTACAGCCGCTGTTTTGGGACTGCAAAATGTCAAAATTTTGAAGCTCGATCGCTTTGCTCTCTCGCATTTAACCATTATGCCATCCTCCTGATGCTGCTGCCAGTAATTGCCAGTAGTTTTCGCCCGGAGCGCCCCTTAATTTCCAAAGCGAAAAATTACAGCCACAAACGACAGTTTTTTAGACTGTAAAATGTCAAATTTTCAAACTTACTCGCTTCGTCCCTCGCATTTATTCATTATGCCATTCTCATGATGTTGCTGCCAGTAAATGCCAGTAAATTGCCAACTGCCAGTAAACGCCCGGTGCGAACCCCTAAATTCCAAAGCAAAAAAATACAGCCACAAAGGACAGTTTTTTAGACTGTAAATATCAACATTTTCAAGCTCACTTCGCTCGCTCGCATTTAATCGTTATGCCTTTTCCTGATGTTGCTGCCAGTAATTGCCAGGAGTTGCGCCCGGTGTGCCCTCCCCCCCCCCCCCCTTAATTTCCAAAGCGAAAAAATACAGCCACAAACGGCAGTCTTTGGACTGTAAAATGTCAAAATTTTCATGCTCGCCCGCTCCGCTCGCTCGCATTAACCACGACATGTATGTCATTCTCCTGATGTTGCTGCCAGTGATTGACAGCAGTTGCGCCCGGTGCGGCCCCCCTTAATTCCAAAGCCAAAAATATAGCTACAAACGGCAGTTTTTAGACTGTAAAATGTCAAAAATTTCTAGCTCGCTCGCTCCGTTCGCTCGCAATTAATTGCTATGCCATTCTCCTGATGTTGCTGCCAGTGATTGACAGCAGTTGCGCCCGGTGCGGCCCTCCTTAGTTTCCAAAGCGAAAATATAGCTACAAACGGCAGTTTTGGGACTGTAAAATGTCTAAATTATTAATGCAAGAGATTTCATCGTGGGAGGGGGAAACCTCCCCTACCATACCCTCCCCCCCCCCCACGCTGCTTCGCTCCTCCGTGGCACATAACCGCTCCTCCTAAGATCAAATCCAGTCTACGCCGGTGATAGGCCCCATTATTTAGTAGGCCTCACAGTGATGTCGCACAGGCGGAGCAAGAGCTGAAATACCACGATTTAGTCATTCAATAATATATTGTGAATATTTCATTTTCTTATTGTTTTTTAAAGAAAAGAAAACAAAATTTCACCAAAATTGTGCACCAGATCGCTGAATTTCAGGTCTGAAAATGCAAAATCTTCCTCGGGTGGGAGAGGGATACACACCCTCCCCCGTTCGGTCGTTCCGCTCCCTCTCACAGATATTTCATAAACAAAAGAAAATGTTTTCATACTTTAAGTTCTCATTTTCCGCCGAAAGTCATCTGACAAGCAAAAAAAAACAGCAACAAGAACAAAACGTCTTCATATTTTTGCTGCCACTTTCCTCCCACTATAACTTATTCCATGCAAAAGAGTGGGCACTTCCTCCCACTATAACTTATTCCATGCAAAAGAGTGGGACATCCGATCCCTGTAAAGTGTGTGTGTGTGTGTGGGGGGGGGGGGTTCACCAAGCTTCCCTCCCCCCCCCCCCCCCCCCCCCCAAGGCTGCGCCGGTCCGGGTTATGGGCTTGTAATCGTGGTGATGGTGACCATCCCCCCCCCCCCCCCCCCCACTCCTCAGTACGGATATTTTACGCCGTTGCGTAGTAGACTCTATAACGTTAGGGGTCTAGACTAGATCTAGTTGACTCTAATAATATGTTAGGCCTAACGTAAAATTTGATTTATTTGTGGCGACATGACCCTAGGCTAAACTCTTCAATGATCATCGGGCATAGCTATGGTTACTTTGAAAGCGAAAGAAGACGTTTGCTTACCCGAGTCTTTCCATGCTTTCTTCCGGGCTGAGATTGTCGAAAGTCTTCGCTTCTTCATGGCCCAGGAATGCATCATGATCATAGTCTGGGTTGTGCTCGTCTTGCCCGTAGTGTTCCTCGTCGCTCAATTTAGCCTCTTCCTTCACACGGCTCTTGTCTGCTGGCTTCGCCATAGTTACGGCGATCAGCAGCGTCAGGAACAGGCACACAATCACCGAGCTTTTCATCGTGGACGGAATATTTGTTGAGATATACTGAGTAAATATTTGGCAGGAGGGTAACGTCGCAGGCAAACAACACTGGACAGGTTCCACAATCTATCCCACGAGATCGGCATAAAGACTGGAGATAGTTTGATGGAAATTGGAGTGTTATTGCCCAGTTTTTAGCCAGACGTTTACGCTGACGTGGAGCAGACTGGATCGTGACGTGTATGTACAACGCAACGTACGTCGTGTCTGCAACCTTTTCGACCGACCGGAAATACTTCCAATTTCCCCCATGCAGCCAGTTGATGTGTGATTGACCAATCAATAGCCAAGAAAAAGGAGGTGTGCGTCTCACCCTCCAATCACAAAGTTCGTTTTATTTAATGCGCCGGAAAATGGCACTCGATAACTACAGTAGCCAGGATTGGTTCGAAAGTGTCGTGTTGGCAGAAATTTCTCGAGAGATTCAAGTCCAGAGCGAAAGAAAGGGGGCCGCTGCTTGGCTGGTGGCAAGCTTGTGGTCACCTTGTTTATCGCCCGCTCGCGAGGAGATCGGGGGACGCGTGCTCAAAGCGTGCCCATTGATTTTCTCCAACACAACAGTATACAGCCAGTGCCTACTGAAAGTTCACTTGTAAGTAAAAGGTACTAGGTACTAGGTCAGGGTATATTTCTTCACAAATCAAAGCATGTAATAAACAATCCCAGGTTACTACATGCCCTCGGGCAGGTAAGTACAAGGAAAGAAATGCAATGGACCCGGTACATTGCAACACAATATTGACAAGGACACAAATATATGATATAGTGTAATTCACAAACAATCATAATACATTTGATCAGATATTTCAGGACAAAAATATTTTAAAAAATGAAATTATTCTAACATACACAAAGTATACTCTAACCTGTCATTCGATTATGCAAAACTACCAGAATACACTACCAATGAATTGCATTAAATCCACCCCAACATAATCTCATTACACATCTAATATCATAGAAAAAAAAAAAGGAGAAACTTTCCGGATGGAAGAAAAATGCATCAAACATATAAATCCTACACTCTAAAAACGCAAATGTTGAATCAACATTTAAAAGGGCCAAGGAGTGACAGCATTTTTGAAGTGTTGCATCCAACTTTTAAGATAACATTTTAAATGTTGAATCTAGCAGGAAAACCAACACTTTGAAAATGTTGTCACTCCTCGGCCCTTTTAAATGCTAATTCAACATTTGTGTTTTTAGAGTGTATATACACATATTCAACAAATACGTAAGAGAAAAATCAAAATCAACATGCCCAGCCCGTTAATAATTGCTATGTATCATAAACATACGCATGTTATGATACAATAATATACTTATTCTGTAATGATAAAAAAAAAAAAAACTCATAGGATAGAAACCCTACTTATCTCATAAACAATGGACTCTCGCCACAACCAGGGAGGTGCACCTCCCTGCCACAACTAACCCCGCCCCGCGATGCGGGGAAAGTCCCGAGCTGTGGGACTTTCTCCTCAAAAACCATAAAAAATCGGGTACTGGGATAAGTCCCCGGGACCGGCATTCTTATCTCAGTCCTGTCTCAAAACATCGCCTCGACCGAACGAACGAACAATCAAGCTAACTAACAAACAAACAACAATAATTATTACAAACACACAGAGCGGACAAAGCCGCGGCCCTAATCTCTTCTTCGTCACAACCGAAACCTCTTTGGAAGGGGAGAGCACTGTACCCTTTAAGCCACATTAGAAAATAAGAAATATCAAGAAATATCCAGTTATAGAAACTCCCCAAATTCAATGAACAAAACATCTTCCCTACTACTGGTTTCAAATACATGTGACTGCCAAGAATATCGTTGGTGTAGTGTCTTGTTCAGTTTGACACATCTAAGGGTATAGTTGCCTTTAATAGATAAACCGTGGCATATAGTTATAGCAAGGAGGTTTGAGAAATATTGAGTTCCAACTGGCTGTATGCATTCAAACAGCTGTCAGTTTTCTTTTGACGTGAAAAACAGAATTCCACAGGTGCATTGTTTGTGACATTGATGATTGGGGTTCGATGCCGCCGTCTTTCCGAGCAAAGAGATGATTCATTTGAAACGTTAACATAATGTCGGCTATATTTTGTTTGTTTTTGTATCAAAGAAAATTAAATTTGAAGGCATGTGAAAAAGAAAGTAACTCCTGTCCAAGATTATGTCAAAAAGCGTAAATCTGAGCCGTACGTTGTGAAAAATTAATATTTGCACAGCAACTTTACTGAAAAGTCGATTTTATCATCTTTCCGATCACTTCCGACAAGTGAAACTGATATGGTATAATCTTCAATTGTAGTTCTTTATTCATTATGCTAGATTAGCGTAAAAACATTAAAGTCGGGCAATTTTAATTCTTATTTCATCATTTTTTGTGGAATTTTTATTCGCACATCCATGTGTCTGTATACCTTTATTTACCGCTCATGTTTCATAAGGAGGGACAGCGAAAAGTAATTACCATCATAAAGACATCTTTCTTTGAGAGTGACGAGTCATGATGCAATGCCACATGAATCAATATTATTGTCTTCCTATCTGTGACGCAGCTCAAGTTTAGCACATACTTCAAATAGTTTTTAGTGACGGCATCAAGCATGGGATCAAAGGGAATAACACTTGTTACTCCATCTCTTGAACCTCCTTGGTTAGAGCTACTGTCATTAACACATACTGTATACAGTTTAATCACAAGAAGTAACTTAATCCACTAAGACTAATTGGCAATAAGATATCCTTCATGATATAGGGTGAAGAAACTTCTGATGTTTACTATTTCTATCTGAGGGTATCACAGAGTACGCAGTGGAAACTGAGTACAATAATATCCTTGGGACCAAGACAATTGTTCTTTATATCAGGTACATGTATTTGGTATATCAGTAGTCAATAAACAATACAAAACGAATAAAATAAATTCATTGGGACAGGGGAAATTTGTATTTTTTTTTATCATATATATCAATCAGGTATTCTATTTAGAAATATCAGATCTCTCATCATCGAGTTTCCACTGTGGTAGGGAAGTCTGATATTGGAAACATGTGTGATGTTATCACCACCCTGCTTCAGCGATCTTTCTTTACTTGTAGTTTTAATCACACCTCGCAATTAAGGATGGTCTGCTTATGAGAGGTTATCTTCTGACAATAATCATTACTCAGTATGATTTTGTTTGTTGACGTGTGATGGATCCAGAGGGGGCGCACAGGGCGCACCAGGCGCGCGCCCCCTCTTTATATTATAATTATTTTTTTTTTTTCGGTTAAAATGAAATAAATGAAAAGGAAAAATGGGGGACAAGGCACGTGCGTCCCCTTTAATTTCGCAAAGTCGCCTCCTTTTTACGAAATTCCCGGATCCGCCCTTATTCATGTTGAGCCGAGTGGCAATGGACAGCTGACAGCATGCTAAAAAACACCGTTTTAGGAGGGCTAGAGTTAACTCTCATTTATTTTGTTTTTTTTTTTGTTTTGTTTTGCTTTCTTTCATGCAATTATAACATAATACATGTATTATACTATGGACGTAAGATTTCACTAGTAAATGAGAAATTGGTGTGTAAACTGTCATTATTTCCCTATCTTTCAACATTGTTTCAAATTTCATCGCGCTTTAATAGGGTTTAGCCTGTACCAGCAGGATTGGGGGAGTGCTGTCTTTGCTTCAAAGCTGTACAACCATCCATACATCTTATGTAAATTAGAAGTAGACAAACATACGGTCACATCACGTATTTATAACGAACACAGACACATCACTCACTGCAGACAAAAACAATTCACGCCCGTATCTAACCCATGCACCCCATAACTCTTTATTAATAATCTTTCCACTCACACACATACATATAAATGTACCTAATAGACAGGTGGTTGAACTGTGACTTTGCAATTAAGATAAATGATGATAATACATTTTCTTGCACTCTGTGTTTGACAAAAAAAAATGTGATGAGGAGACAATTTTCTCATTAATCATGCAGCCTCAGTGTGTCTGTTTAAAGGACGAGTCCATCTTCATATACATGTGGAATGAGTGAATGCGGCAATATTATCAATTAGAACACATCAGTGAAAGTTTGGAGAAAATCGGACATTCCATTCACAAGTTATGAATTTTTTAAGTGTTTGCGCAGTCATTTCCTCGACTTGCCGCTGAAGCATATTAAGGGTAATATTATTCCATTGCCTTCTAAAAGAGGCAAGTAAAACATTCTTTTATTATGCGAGAAAAGTGAAAATATGTTGCATTTTTGTTTGTTTGTTTTTTTGTCCTTGTACACATATGACATGACAAGTAGTCTTCTCATCCAGCAGTGACTGAACAGAAACTTCAAAAATGCATAACTTTTGTACAGTCTGTCCAATTTTCCTCAAACTCTCACTAATGTGTTCTACTAATATTGCTGCATGCACTCAATCCACATGTCTATGAAGGTGGACTTGTCCTTTAAAATCTTACAATGAATGTGTGTTGGCATCTGTTTATAGAGATTTCATTGAAAGGGGTGTGCCTATATACTTCAAACCTCATATACATATTTTCCCTCAGAAATTGACTTCACAAGAGTCCCTCTTCATTTCATCATACACCTTAATACACAATGTCATGTGGACTGAGATGATAGACTAATATCAGTAGAACACATCAGTGATAGTTTCACTAAAATCGGACAATCTGTTCTAAAGTTATGAATTCTTAAAGTTTCTGCAAAGTCACTGCTAGATGAGAAGACTACTACAATTTATGTCATATACATAAAATACAAAAATTATTAAGAAAATTTCTCAAAATTTCATTTTTTTTAAGTACACATTCCCTCAATTTGTTACTGACATAATTCTTATATGAAGGGTAATATTTCCCCTGCCTTCTGAAAGAGGCAAGTTGAGTGCTCTTATGTTTGTTAGAAAAGTGAAAATACATGTATGTTGAATTTGCCTTACAGTATATTCTTTTTTAATAATGCAATGTTTTGTTGTATGCATGTGACATCACAATCTGTAGTAGTTTTCTCATCAAGTAATGGCAGCACAGAAACTTCAGACAAATTCATAATTTTTGGACAGATTGACACATTTTCCTCAAACTTACAAGGATTTGGTGCTGCATTATCAAAATCTACATGTATATAAAGGTGAACTTGTCCTTTAATCTCATGAATATAGTCCAGTAGTAAACATGTCAAATCCATAGATGTGTCTTTTGAGCAGGTGTGTGCTCCTGTTTGGTTCATACCAAAAGAGAAAATTGTGCTTCATTAAAATGTTCCATCCCTTTTTATAGGAGTTCATGGGTCTGTTCAACAGAGTGGGTCCTTTTTAGATCTACACTTCTCAAAGAAAGAAGTCAGTGAACTACATATCAACAAAAATGACACGGAGAAGCACACACACACACACCACCACCACCACCACAACAACAACAACAACAGCACCAGAAAATAAACTTATACATGTACTACATTCTCATTACATGCCTGACACTAACACATATGCATAATGAACATTCAGCTTGTTTTTGTTCATTTTGTTTAATGAAAATATAAAAAATACAGTATGGCAGGATTCAGTGCAGACGGCAGTACCTCATAGATATGTGTTATTGGTAGGTTGGGGAGTACAACTTGTACCTAACTCAAAGTGACTATCTGAGACCAGAAGATAACTCTTTCAATAAATACATGTACACACCTCTCTTCTGCCTTACTGGTCAGTTAAAAAAAAAAGTGTCACATTTATTTCGAGGGCAAGTAAAAAAATATAAATCCTTACAACCTAGCGACATTAGTGGGACCACAGTTACAGCACAGCAGAAAAAGAGAGAGAGAGAAAAAAAAACCTCTGACTTCTGACAGTTGGTTGGTTCACAAACCCTTGGAACTTGAAATCGTGAAACAAAAAATTATGGTATAGTTGCACACCCTAAACCCCATTTTTTCTATAAAACTTATTGGCAAACTTTAAAATTTTTGAAGATTTATCAAAACCAGTCTTGCTACAACTACAATGTATTATGTCACTTTTTTTCACAGCAGAACTAAAAGCTACAGTATATTATGAGAAGCATTACAGTGCAGTTTCCATGTTTGCTGGTCATCTGATGAAAAGGTACAACTTTATGATGACCAATTATACAGATAAAACATTCTCACATATATTAAGGTTTCAGAACACTCAACTAAAGTATATTTTCCTCTTTTTTAGATTTCTTAGGCTGGTCTATCTCCCCTTATTCATCTATCCTGACACTTCAGTAAAGCATCAACTCAGGAAATCTAGTCCATAATGCTTCCTTTTCGTCCAATTTTATGCACTGATTCCCATCCCACACTGATGTACTGCTAAAAAAAAAAGAGGATAAATTCTGCCTATGATTGTTTGCTATGTTTCGATTAAGGTATACTATCAGAACCTCTCTACACTCCACCTTCATCCACAAATGGTCTAAGAAATGACATGATATTTGACTTTGTGGATACAAAATTCATTAATAACTATGCTGACCCATGTAATTAATTTTTACTTTCTCAAAAAGATTTAACTTCTAAACTCTGAAAGCACATTAGTCACTTCATTTTTCACAGATACACATAGCATAGAACCAACCATAGCGACCTCGTGTTCTGATATCAATGTACATGACCATTGCAAACATTAATACCACTCAAAAGGTATGCTAGAAAAGGTAGCAGAGCTCTTGAAAATTACATACACAAACCCTGGTAACCTTGAAGGGATTGCATAAGTTTACATAACATTTTGGCAAAGCAAAGAATACAAAGTGTGCAAGTGTAATGTCATATTAAGTACATTGTACAAATCTGTGTAAGTCTTGCATAATTACCAATATACCATTTAGTGCACTCTCATGACTACTGGCAAGATTCCTTGCTTTACTTCTATTGGAAGTTATGCAATGTATTAAAAGCAGTCTAGACTGTCTTATGAGATAATAATCTCTCATGGCAAGTTCTCCTGAAATTCCTTTGGGAGTTACAAAACCAAAATCAGGTAACACAAAAATGGAAGCAGAGACAAAAGATCTGAAACTTGTATTCTAAGGACGGTGATGGGAAATTTCATTCATTGGATCAAGTGTTCTAAAGGAGCCAAACATGGTACACATCACCACATAGGATCCAATTCTGTCAGAACACAATATAAAAGTTTGCTATTCAAGTCAGATATTCTAGCATATCAGACCTCACTACACCAAATTCAATGGTTTTTATTTTTCTTGATTATGAAAAAACCAAGTCAAACCAAGTTCTCAACATTCTTTATTAATGTTGAATCCATCCACTTCTGAGCCAGATTCCTTTTTTCCAAATTTCTTCATGAAAATCACTGAATTTTCCCCAATTACAAATCTTTTTTAAATAACTAACCATAAGGGTTCATCATTATGAAGTGCTAGAATTCATCATGCCTCATTTCTCCAAAGTTCGTGACACGGCTACCAACGAAGAGCTTGAAGTTTTCTAGCACCTCTGACTTGGCAAGCTTTTTGTCCTGGAAAAACAAAAGAAAAGAGAACAAAATTTATGCAGAAATTAATTAAAGTGAATGCATTACACATTGATTGATAACACTTACATATTGTGCATTTTTGAATACCTTTACTCCGTATACATCTGAATAGGAATTAACTCTACTTATGACAGCCATATAATTTTTACAACACCATGGAAAAATTGTCAGTCTTTTTATTGACTTACAATGATGCCTGGTAATACCATGTATCCTATGATTAAGTGCCTACTCTCTGGTACGTAAAATATTAAGCAAGAGTATTCCACAAATTCAAATACATTGTACTCGCAATCTCATTCTGCACACAATTTCATCAAGGTAAATACACCATTTTGATAGTCAATTTGAGGACATAAATAAATATCAGATGATTATGCACTTACATAACTGAGATAATTTCCTTTGCTAAATGTTTATTTTGAAATAGCAGGGTGCTTCAATGAAATATAACATTTTTACTCACATCATTTCATTTACAAGAGACACAGGGGTAAAAGTGTCAGTGTCACAAGCTCACTCTCCATGGAAAACAACAAACTTTGGGAGTTTGTTTGTTTGTTTGTTTGTTTTTTTTTTTTGGGGGGGGGGGGATGGGTCCTTGGTGGAGCATACTGTCCATGAGTTTATTCTACTGTATAAACAGGTGATAATACCTGTCACACTTGTAGAAAAACAAAAAGCGAAAATCTGTCTCAGGTTTCCAAGAAGTAGCTGAAAATGTAAACATTAACGTGTAACACACTGCAGACGCCAGGCAATGAATGATCACAATAGTTTGCTTGAGCCTTTGGCTCAGGTGAGCTAAAAATGGCAGAAGAATATACAGTGTATCTGAAAAAACTTCCCCCCCCACCAAACCCCCCCCCCCACCAACCCCCCCCCCCCCAAAAAAAAAAAAAGAATAACAGTTAGTAAATCAATCAAAAAGAAATAATGATAACAATATATCTAGCGTCCTTCAGGGAAAAAGAAAAAACCAAAGCGAGAGAGAGAGAGAGATGAGACTGATAATAATTATAGCTGACCTTGTTGCTATCTGTTTCATGGATAAGATGTTTAGCCTCTGACATCGTTGGGTCATAGTTTGAAGGCATGATCCACTCCGCTACCTCATCAGAGTTTAGTTTGCCGTCTCCATCCTGGTCACGGTACTCCCCAAAACCTTTCCTCTCCATCGCCACCCAGTCTGGTTCAGAACCTTCCCCACTCCATAGATCATCTAAAAAATGGATTAAAAAACAAGAACAGAGTCAATAATAGTGACAGATAATATCACTATCTTGTGAATTGCAGCTTTGTTCAAACATGAGATTCTAAAAGCAAGTTAACCAGACAAGTAAATGCATAACATTACAAGGAATCAAAGCATGAATGATTACTCAAGTTTCCATCAATGTGCGTTTTTTTTTTTTTTTTTTGGTTTTATTTTTTTTGGGGGGGGGGAATACAGATCTTTAAGGAATAAAATTCAACCTTCCTCATGGTGGGCACAAGAACTAATATCACCTCGGTAACTGATAAAGGAAGTTAGATGCGGCAGAGAGTCTATTTGAATGCTTTTTATTGCAAACATTTTATCCCATCACAATACTGGCCTTTCTGCTCAGTTCAACAACTTTCTCTACTCTTCCACCTCATCAGCTCAGGACATAGATGTTTGACATTTTTGTTCTATTCTTCTGACCAAATATTACCACCAGATACTCCTAGCTGAAGTGTTTATCTTCATCACTCCTGGAGCTAACTTAATGGTCCTGTTTACCTTTGGGAGTTCAGTGATTTAACAATTTTTCAAGATTTCACATTTGATGCATATGTGTAGGTTTATTGTATCACAAAACCTTCTACCATATAAAATGTTTGCAATAAAGTCTTAAATATAAGGAGATGTCAACATTTATCTCATTAAACCGTAACTGTAGACAGTTTAGTCTGGAAACATCTATATTATAACTATTTGTCCACATTTTTTGTATTCAACAATAGTTAACATGGACTATACAGATTCATATTTTTGCAGTGGTTATTTCTTTCCCTAACTCACATTTTAGAATTATTTTAAAGCACTAATGCTGAGTTTTTGTTTCTTCTGCAAATGGTAAATTATGCCTTTAACCCTCTTCACCAGTACTACAGCTAACTTACTGGTGTTAATCTCCACCATCCCTCAAGATAACTTACGGGTGTTAATCTACACCATTCCTCATGATAACTTACTGGTTTAATCTACACCATCCCTCCAGCTAACTTACTGGCATTAATCTACACTATCCCTCATTCTAACTTACTGGTGTTAATTTCCACCACCCCTCAAGATAACTTACTGGTGTTAAAGGGATGGTACAGTATTGGTGGAATGAGAATTGGGCTTTTAACTTTTTGCGAAATACCAAGAAAACACTTATGATACAGTACAGAGCATACCATTTTAAGAGGAATTCAAAGTTTATTTGAGAAAAATCGGGTTTGGAATGACTGAAACATCCAAAAACAAAGTAAAGCAAACCGAATGCAATAAAGTGTGGGTCCCACACTTTATTAGAATCGCTCATTTTTTTTTTTTAAATATCTCAGCCATTTCAAAACCAACTTTCATTAAATAAACATTGAATTCCTCATAGAATTACATGCTCTTTCATAATTATAAGAGGTTTCTCATTATCTCACCAAAAAAATGTTAGAAACCTGAAATTAGGTTTCAACCAAAACTATACAATCCCTTTAATCTCCATCATCCCTCATGCTAACTTACTGGTGTTAATTTACACCATCCCTCATTCTAACTTACTGGTGTTAAACTACACCATCCCTCACGCTAACTTACTGATGTTAATCTACACCATCCCTCAAGCTCCTACACCATCCCTCAAGCTAACTTACTGGTGTTAATCTACTCAACACCGTCCATCATGCAAGCTTTCTCTTTTAATCTACAACATCCCTCGAGCTAGCTTACTGGTGTTAATCTACACCATCCCTCAAGCTAACTTACTGGTGTTAATCTACACCATCCCTCAAGCTAACTTCTTGGTGTTAATCTACACCATCCCTCATTCTAACTCACTGGAGTTAATCTACACCATCCCTCATGCTAACTTACTGGTGTTAATCTACACCATCCCATATGCTAACTTACTGGTTTTAATCTACACCATCCCTCAGGCTAACTTACTGGTGTTAATCTATACCATCCCTCATGATAACTTACTGGTGTTACTATATACCATCCCTCGTGCTAACTTACTGGTGTTAATCTACACCATCCCTCAGGCTAACCTACTCATGTTAATCTACACCATCCCTCACGCAAACTTTCTTTTTTAATCTACACCATCCCTCATGCTAACTTACTGGTGTTAATCTACACCATCCCTCATTCTAACTTACTGGTGTTAATCTACACCATCCCTCAGGCTTTCTTACTGGTGTTAATCTACACCATCCCTCATGCTAACTTACTAGTGTTAATCTACACCATCCCTCATGCTAACTTACTGGTGTTAATCTACACCATCCCTCATGATAACTTACTGACATACTCCTCAAGGCTAACGAATCCATCGCCATCTTTGTCCATGTCCTCCATGGTCTCCGAGACTGCGATGTCCCTCATGTGTTGTCTCTCTCGGGGGTAGGCAAAGGCCAGGAACTCTTCTTTGTCTAGAGCTTCATCACGATTCACATCAGCCTTGGACCAACGGGCTTTATCATGTCGGACTCGCTTTCGGTAATCCATGAATTCATTCTCCTTTAGAGTAACCAGCTTTTCCACTGACAGTTCATGAAAGACAAAAACACAGTGATGGTCAGATAAACCTGGTTCATGAAAATATATAAACACTGAATTCCACTCTCATAGCAGAGTTATCAGTCACTAATAATAAGGCATATTAAAAATATACAGCCAAGCATATGCACAATTACCCTAGCATTGACTTTAGATAATTTGGGGGAAAAAACAAAATAACCAACACAGAGTTCTGTTTTGTTTTGTTGTTGTTGTTGTTGTTCTTGTTCTTGTTTACTTTTTCTTTTTTCAGTTAAGTCCACTGTCAATCAGTTACAGTCTATCATACACTGTTAGGCTTGCAATCTGCAACATGTGATGTAGAAGGCAAGAAAGACAAAGATTAAGTTGCATGGAAATCATCTGGAATAAGGAGATGGACAAAAAAGGAGTAATAACACACACAAAGATATGACTACACATGGTAGACTGTCATTGGCATGTGACCAAGTCCAAATTACCAGGCAAGCTATGAATTCCATGCTGTAAGGTTTTTCTTTTAGCACTAACTGGCTTTTTGGTTCAGTTTCAACTTCCATCTACTGTAAATTCTTGGGGTTAAACATGTTTTTTCTCTTAAATTCTATATCCTTTTAATATTTCATCAGCAAGACAGCATAATAATAGTGAAACATATGTATTTGCCTTGTTCACTCCCTGTTGAATATTTTTCCTCAGTTTGCCTGTGTCAGCTGGTAAGACGCTGAGAAAATGAAACATGTACCATTCGGCCGTGATAAGGCAAAGGAACGTAACTCAAAATTTGGGCATTTTGAGTTATGAGCATATGGCTCCTAAATAAAATGTGCTCTTTTTAATGGTGAATGTCTCAATTCTCAAATGTTTACCATTTCAGAGGTAAAAAGCGTATCTCACACACCTTTTTCACAACGTTGCCGTTTCCAGCTAGGCAAAACAACGTAAGCTGAGATACGTATAAAAATGACAAAGAAAGCATTTTCGCTGTTACGGCAAATGAACGTATCTTTACATACACTGTTTTTTCATGGTAGTTTCTCAAGAAAAAAGAAGGAAATTGCGACGCCAAAAGAACGTATGTCATCATACAGCGCTTTGTTGTATAAAATCAGGGCCATGCGCGCTGCAGTCAGCACGGCAAAAGAACGTATGTCATCATACAGCGCTTTGCTGTATAAAATCAGGGCCATGCGCGCTGCAGTCAGCACGGCAAAACAACGTATCAACATCGTGGCCATCACAACACACGCTACACTGCATAACTCTATGTGCAAGCCCTACGGCTACGTGCTGCAGATCCATTTCAGCCGCGGCAGTGAGTGTAGTGCCGCCGCTGATGCCGGGCCGCTTGCGACAACAGCTGCAGCAGTGCTGCAGCCGAGTACTGGTTGACTGGCAGGCAAGCTTTGCTGCAGTGTGAACCATGAAGTCATGCCAGTTGTTCTGTTTTGCAGTCATGGAATGGATATTCTCCTGACCAGTAAATGCTACCACAAAGAAAATCAGCGGTAACACCGGTAAGTTTTATTTTGTTTTTGTCAGGTGTAAGTTTGATCCAGCCCGACCAGACGCCGTGCGAAGTACGGCGATTGGGCTGTACAGAGTGGACGACAGTACGCTATGCTAGTAGGGTCCAGTACTTTCAATTATAGTTTTCACTAAGATTTAAGAAAACGATGAGTAAAAAAAAATAAACAAAAAACACAGCAAGCTACGAAAATAAGGAGCAAAAATAGATCTATGAGTATGACAGCCTTTCCTATCGGTGGGCTTGGCAAAACGTGGCTCATTGGTGTGGTTGTGGTTCTACTATTAAAGGACTATGTAAATGTAGGATACTTGTACTACTACTAGTGGTCTAGTAGATCAAGTAGTGACTCTCAAAAGAAATTTACCTATGCGCAAAGGAAGTGGACCCCAATATACTGTTATGATGATCGACATCATTCGACTTGAGGTCTTCTACCTCAAATTCAGTTTTGTAAAGTAACAGCTTTATAGTAAACAGTAGACTCGACTACAAGCTAATGACAATAAAGCTTGATACTGATGAATTCCATTTAGTCTTTAGTGGCTACATGAACTGATGGCAGACGATATGTTCTAATAATGACATTAACATCATTACTTTGGCAAGAAAAGTAGGGATAAAATGTAATGTTTGGTCTACATCTTTGGTTAAACATAAGTAGTCTTAGATCTTGTTTGTTCTTGAAAGGATGAAGAATGTGATTGTGGTGTTTTCATACATACAGGAATTTACTCACTTAAAAATAGCCTAAAAAATAAGGTAATATTTAATGGTACTCTTTACCTGCTAACTATGGAGGCCTGATTTATTTTCTTTTTAATTCCTTGTGCAATTTTAATCAGCTGTACATATTCTTTAAAACATTATTTTTTTTTTCATTTCGATACGATATAATGCATTGTTGCCATGGTAGATCCTATACATGCTATTAAATACGTTCCACCCCTCCCCCATAAAAATGTTGAGGGCAAAAGCTTATGGAATTCAAATATTTATTCTAAAGTTAGGTTGTTTTAAATAATATGTATAGTTCAAATATTCAGACCCAATCGTCTACTTTAGGTGATATTAACATCCGTGTTGATATACATATTTGCTTGTCTCTCTTTTCAGTGTCCACACCAACCGCCAGCCAAGACCAGCACAGAAAAGGAATGCAGTGTATCAAGTACAATGAAAGGTACACGTTGAATAATCACCTATTAATTCATACAAAAAAAAAAGTATTAGGAGAAGGGGGCAGAAATGAATCCCACCTTTGTCATTATCACTAGCGACACATGCCGGCATTTGGAAAAAAAAAAATAAAATAAAAGAAGGCAGAATCCATGATGATGACTCTCTGATAATTTGAGAATACCACATTTCACAGTTCATTCCTTAGCGATAAAAAATGATATTAAATGAAAACTGATGAAATGGTAACCATATTCTGTCTCAAAACAAACACAAAGCCTTGTGCATCCTCAAGGGGTATTTGTATGATGTTGAATAATAGATATTGTGAGTGTATTTCATTATTTGAAGAGTTTGTTTGCAAAATACGATAAGTCCATATTTCCCAAATGGAGATATTTGCGATTAAGGGTCAAGAAAAATAAAGAGAATAATAAGAAATTGTTTGCTTCTTTTGACCACAACTTCAAAAATGTTCCGTTTTATGGACTGACCAGTATATAATTAAAAAGATATCATATTGTACTTTATGAGAGAGACTGTACTTCAAAATCTTCAAAAACGGACTTATCGGTTTTGCGAACAAACTCTTCATAAATACTCATTCTCATATTCTTTGCTTTTTTTAGGAGGGGGGGGGGTCTGTGAGAGAGGATTTGTTACAAACAACCATGTCTAATGAAGAATTTAATCACATAACTAAAGCAGAATTGAAATTCACTAGCTTTCTTTTGTGGAAAATACAGAGTGCCTCATTTTATTTTGTGTTAATTATTCTCTTGCGTTTCTTTTTCATTTTCCTGCAGTGGTCTACCGAGCAGTTCGAAAGCAGAGAAAGGAGCAACTATACAAATTTCAGAACAGCTCTGCACGCCCGTCAGAATCTCATGAAGGATGGAGTGCATTGTGCACTAGATCAGTCAACTCTAAAAGAAAAATAATAACACTCGGATTGTTTATATAGGATCAAGTAAATCTTTCACAGTTAAATTAAGAACTCGCAAAACTCAACTGTGAAATGTTAATGATTATTCTTACGTTATTAAGGCACAAGAAAGATTTCTTTTTTTTATATTGATATGAAACTAAAGATTCTATTTTAAAGAAAAAATATGATGAGGGCTTATTGCCCTTTGAAATGATGATTATCAACTTTAGGTAAGACTATCACTTGTTCATATCAAATATTGTTGTAAATGCTTGCCCTCAAAATCAATATCATGTTGATTGAAACTTGTCAACATATTTCAGAAAACCAGGGAAATAGTAACCTTTATTTCCTGCATAATTTTGATTTATTTTGAGCCTAATCTCTCCGGGAGCTCTCAGACAACGCAGATGTATTGCAGCACAGCAAATCGCTGTTGTGATAAGACGTTTATTGAAATGTGTTTAAAGTGAATACTGTTGCAAATTCTCCCTTCGTTTCAGCTGCCTGATAATTGTTCTTTACCCAAGTATTTACTTCTTACTACACTTGATCTTCAACAACAGTAAGGATTAAAAATACATTGTGTGCTATTTATAATTTGTAATTTGTAGATGTTCTGATCTTCCAAGGTAAAAATTGAATCGAAGGTCTGATATGGTAATAGTATAACTAAGTATAACTAATCTCCAGAAAAAAAAAAAATATGTTCTGTTCTATTGAAATTGAAAATTTTGGTCCCATGGTTCTGTTCAACTGTGGTACGTAATAATAAAGGCTACTTTACTCGGGAAGTAAATTACATTTTTTTTTCTATTTCTTTTACCATCATGATAATGTTTATAGTTACTGCTGATTTGCTTTCAATGTGATAAAAGCATAATGGCATATCAAACTCTATCTTAGATTGTAAGAAGAAAGCGTAGATACCTATTTCATATTTTTAAGACTTGCAAATAATCGAATGATTTCTGTAATGCTGTTGTCTTTGAGAAACAGATGTACACACATTTTTTCCCTATAAACCTTTAAGAAAATGTAAATCAGTCTCTGCATCTACGTTTCTGTCATGTCTACCTCAAAGTTATTCAACTGAGAGAATGTTTGCACCCCTGACAAGTCTGAGATGTGTATGTGTGTGTGTGTGTGTTTTGTACTTGCTTGGTTGTGTGTGTGCGTGTGTGTGTGTGTGTGTGTGTGTGTGGGGTCAAGTTACACCTAAAAACATTAAAACCTGGATTCATACTTACCTGAAAAATCATTGTTATTATTGTTGTTGTTCAAAGAATTGAGGCATTTTAACCTTACGGATACAATTCATGCAATCAACCAAACATCAACAACTTATAACGATAAACAAAGTACTTAATATTATTATGTCTGTTCAAATCCTTTCATCTCAATGGAAATAATTAAATAAATCAAAGAAAAGATAGAAATTAAAACAGGAGTCTCAATATTAACACATGCGTGTGTGTGTCTTTGAAACGAAGTGTATGTGCAGATGTCTATACAATTCTTTTTTATACCCATTTTATTTTATTTTTTTTTTTGCCAGTTCCCATACAGTCATAATAGTTGCCACTCATGCATTTTCATACTAAAAATTATACATATTTCAAGTTCATCTTAATTGTAGCACATGGCATAAGAAGTGTAATGAAATCCATTTTCAGACTTTACCCAAACTCGTACTTTAGTTGTCAATATTAATCCAAATCCATGCTTTTGTTAAAACAACATGAATGATAAACCACATATAATTATGCTCCCAATGAAAAAAATCTTACATCAAGAGATAAAAAACATACACTTAAAGATAATAAAAAAGAATGAACATCTCAATAAACTATAAACTGTGTATGCAAATGAAGTAAAACAAAAATATACGGTAATTGGTAGATAACAACTAATTACATTTTAGTACATACTCGGTAAGTTTTCAGAAAAAAAAATGAAAATGTTCAATTGTATCGATAATTTTGCAAGCTAACGTGTTTTACTATTCCTTATGTATATTTAAAAACACATAACGGGACTTTTATCATCCAGTTAACAAAATTGTCAAAGTAAATAAATCATAGAGATTGTTGCCATAGAGTTGGGATACGTCATCCTGCCTAATTACATTGATGAAAGGGTTGAGGCGCAGATATTTGTAAGTCAAGATACGTTCTTTTGGCATACTGAAGTGGCTTCGCGGGAGAATGCTTACGCGCCATAAGTCAGGATACGTTCTTTTGCCTAATTGATATGTTGCCGCGTGAGGATTCTCGCACAACGTAAGTAAGGATACGCTCTTTTGGCAAACTAGAATTACTCATCAGCACAGTGCTGTGATTCGGTAAAATGCTGTATCTATTCTAAACATGGCAATTACTCTAAAACGGGAAGTCCTATTTTACTGAAATTTTCCCGAGATATTCTTTATTAATGCCTAAGAAACTTCTCTGCTTCAAAAGTGTTTTGCTCCTATGACGGAAAAATGGGAACCAATTGAATTTTCAAAGTCGTTTTTCTCAGAACATGATATTCTGAGTTACGTTGTTTTGCCTTATTACGGCCGCATTGTTATAAGAAGTGTCACATCGATATTGAGGTATAGGTTTAAATCAGAATGGGCCCAGTCTGACAGAGACCAGACACTGCAGTTTCAATGATCTGCAGAAGGAGAGAGAAAAAAAAAATCTAGAGCATATGCCAGGTCACATTGACTATAAATCACATTCCCATGAATAGATGGGATCAGCAGCTCAAAGTTTGGGGTATGAAATAAAGTGAATTATTAGAGTAAGGCTTGATTGGAGGCTAACTCACAAGGAAATCCACTAAAGGAAGTCATGTTGTATTCATCCCATGTAAGTTTGTCGTCTCCATCCAAATTGTGAGCTTGGAACATCCTCTCAACCTCTTTGTACAAGGCTCCATTCTGAAAAACAAAAACATCAGAATTTATTGTTTCAGGAGGGCTGCATGGATTGAATGAAAAATAAGAGGGGAAAGAGAGAACAAAATCTGATCTATCACCTTGTGAAAATCACACATCCACAGAGAATAGAGCTGTATATTAAATCTGTGACAATCTGAAGGTTCTAGGAAACTAAATGACAACTTTTACAGGTAGAGTCAAACAATGGTATTACAAAATGTGTGGCTACTATTTGGTCTCATATTGCATTGAAGGCTTCTAACTCTGAAAAGAAACAGAACAAGCTGACCTCAGTGTAATTTTGTAAGTAAAATATAATATAAATGCAATCCTCCCTAGATGGGAATTTTAAGATTTAGGATGTCATCAAAGTGCAAAGATGTAACAAAAAATAAAAGTATATATGACAGTATTTGGAAGGCAACTGCAGTAGCAAAGTGAAAACAAAAGTCACCTGTATTTAGCAACCATTACCTGAACTCTTTACTACAAGATAAATATGACAGTGCAGGATACCTAAGGTTGACTTTGCACAAGTTTAAAAACTGTAACAGGCAAAGCAATGGATGAGTACTAAATGTTCTCTCACTTTAACTTCCACAAGAAGTCAACATACAAAAAGTCAAAGATTTTTTTTTTTTCAAGTCTTGTGCATGTCTACTTATACCAGGTTTACTGTTCTATTTCTATTCCTCATCGCAAATGACAAGGGACATGATTCCTTCTTGCATCCATCTTTCAGTGTGTATTCATCAATGATAAGCTGAACTACACTGTATTATAGCAGGAAGTTTTTAATAAACATGTGATGGTAAGGGGAAGTGGTGACAGTGAATCAGCAGATATGTGCACAGGTGTCGGAGCACATTCTTACAAACATCTGTCTTGTAAGCCCTCCCATTATAGCTTGATTTCAGAGACTACCAAATGTCTGTTCTCTATCATCTGTTCCATTATAATTTTTATTATCTACTATCTGCTCTATATTCCCTATCATCTGTTCTATAAATTATATTGTCATCTGTTCTATATATTCTCTATTATCTGTTGTACATACTTTGTATCATCTATTATTACCTGTTCTATATATTCTCTAATATCTCCTCTATTTATTCTCCATTATCTACTCTATGATATTCTCTGATATCAAAATTTTTGTTTTTTGTGACACATAAAGAGTTAAACTCACCTGCTGAAGTTCAATCCAATCTTTGAGTTCATCTTCACTCAGAAAGCCATCTCCGTTCTTGTCCACTCTCTCAAACAGCTGTCTGCAATGAGACACAACATGAACACAATGCAAAAACTTTGCTCATTCTTTTCACAAGATACCTACCTTGATTTCTCAGGAATATTAAACCATTAATAGCTTATCTTTGGTTTTCAAAATACTTCCCTCTAAGCAAGGGCAAAACAAAGAATTTGAATATAAGATGTGCCTTAGAAATGAATACCGATAATCTGTTTATTTGCTGATTTACTAAACAAATTTCAGGATTGTACGACTACATTCATTATCAAGTGTCCTTACAAGTCATCTTTCTCAGCAAATGGGAATGAGCTCTCTTTCAGTCCATTTTTGAACTATCAAACCCATTAATAATTTCCCTAGATATCAACACACACCTTTGGTAAGAGCAGGGAGGTACACCTCCCTGGTAAAAGATAATCCAATCCATTCAGTGCCCAAAATAATCAAAAGATTTTTCTGCATTATCAACAATAGGCCTACTGACTGTTGTTGTTGTTGTTGGTGGTGGTGGTGGTGTTGTTGCTTACTACTCTTCTAGTTGTTATACTTTACTGTAATATATTCCAGGTTAAGGAGCTTTGAACTTCAACCTCAGAAAGCAGAATTTATGCCAGTGTCTTCAGATGAAATCTGATGCATTGGAAATATAATCATGTAGCAAATGATAAGATAAGAGAGAATTATAGTAAATGCCATAATTCTCACCACACAATTTCCTTCAATACAGGCAAAGCTGAATTCAAGAACATTCATCGAAATGCCTGCATGCATCATTTCTTTTCATTTCAAGAGCTTTACAATCTGCCTAATGTAATTCACCAATTTGAAATGTACAAGGAGTACAGTCCTATGTATAAATTGCACCAATACCTGATAAGTTCACTCAAAATGCAAATAACCATTATCAGTTATGTTAACGTAACTCCATCTTGATGCTCCAGTGTTAACTTATCCATCACCAGGGTTGTAAAACATACAAATTAGTATCATGTCAAACTGTTTTTGCTAGGTGAACCGACCGGCTGCTGGTGAACCTATACACAAATGAATTACAACTATAATCTCGAGCATTTAAGATTTGATTTGATTGTCATCATCAGTAACCAGTCTTTACGATCACTGTATCAGCCTTCACACTGCAAATTTTTAGACTATTCTTGTTTTGGGGGAAAGAATTTGTAAATGAAGTGCATTATCACATATTCTAGGTAGATCGTAGATTATACTGGATGAAGCTTCGAAACACGAGTACAGCCTTAGGGTTATGGCATTCTCGTAGCAGCGAGTCTAACGCCTGTATCAACTACCAGTACCTCGACAGGCCGATGGGAGCAAACCAAGTGTATATGACCTATTCCTATACTACCCTACTTTGGCAAAAGGAAGCAAGTGACAAAAGTGACATTATTCTCGTAAAAGAGCAAAATGTGTTACACTAACGTCAACATGGTCAATGGACTATCATGATTTCTTATCTAACATATCTCTTAGTAGGATGAGTGTTTCTGCATGAAATTTGGCCTGGAAGAAGAGCTCATTATGTGAATTATGACCAAAACATCAATAACTCAAATTCGGATGGTATGCCACTTGCTTCCTTTTGCCAAAGTAGGGCAGTACAGTCGGTAGATGTGGTAGAAAACTACCTCTATCTAGGCTCTACGTCAATGAGCACTCAGCCATGCATGTATCTCCTCCAAAACATTAGTTTCTCCTTACCCCAATTTCTCTTTGCTTTCCTCTGGTGACAAGTCTTTAAATGTCAAGGCCTCCTCCTCTCCCAAGAAGGCATCGTGGTCGAAGTCGGGGTTGTGATTGCCATGTTCATCGAAGTGTTGCTTGTCGCTCAGTTTGACCTCCTTCTTCACTCGACTGCTCTCGTTTGGTTTGCACGAGGCGATACTGAGTGCGAGGCAAATGGTGTATACCAACAATTGACTCTTCATGACTGGATGAGCACACTACGCTTTATGACAAAAGATAAAACTTTGTAAAGTTTACAGACCGCGTGTCGGAAGCTTTCGACTGGATATTTTCAGAGAATGGGAAGAGGGTGAGATGACTTTAGAATGTAGTTACGAACGTCGAAATTTATATGCCCGTCTGACGTGTCGTGCGGTACAAAAGTCTACCGAGATTATTGGCAATGATGACGTGGCTATGCCAGAGACTTTCCCCACAGCATACATGCACTAGTCAAGTTCACGCAGAGAGGACGGACCGTGGGGTTGTACGGAACTCTGATTGACATTCGACCAATCATATACTTCGTTAGTGAGAGTGTCTGGAAGCTAACCAATCAACGTTGGTAATGCAGGTAATTCCGAGGCACCGTGATAATGCAGAGTTAGCGAGATTTAGATGATGTACCAGGTTCGTCCACCTCCCTACCGATACACATCCTGCTAAGTCCACGTGGCATTTGCACTTGGTGTAAAACTGGTAGAGAGGCAGAAGGAAGTAGGGGGATAGTATCTAGACAACATGTAAATTACTACTTTTTATCTGATCAGGGGGATGTCTCCCCACCCCTCCCCTACCTCCCTTGTCCTCTCCACACGACCACAAACTGAAATGTCACTTCGTCCATCTGTTTATATGGCACATATTTTTTTTTTCTTTTCAATGGCTCACAACTGACTTTGGCATTAATCAATTCATATGCAGTTTCCATGTTCCCCATCGCAGGGCGATTTACTTCTAGAAATATTTCTATAATATAAGACTAAAAAAGAAGCAGACGGCAAATATAAATTAAAGTTAATCGAACATTTTTGACAAGCCGCAGCGATTCCTGCAGTATATCTATACTTTGATTTCATGACCCCTTCCCATGACTATCTGCCCAAAAAATATTTATATTTTGTGAGACTGACGTAATGAATCCATTATGTTTCATGACTGTACCATCCACCTCCCAGGTAAAGTCAAGAAGGTACTAGTCTTGCCTATAATAGTTATATAATAAACACCTTTCTGGTATAAAGCTCACATCTCGAAGGTCATTATAATCTTCTTCCCGCCTCCCTGCCCATAATCATGAAAATTCTTTCGTTTTCTTGGTTTAATATTTTGTAATATTGTTTTTAGAGGTTCACTTTGAACGCAGATCTGTGTGATTCTACATGGGACTTTAATATCGTGACCTTATTAGAAATAAGAATAAAATGAATGAAAATCTTCAGAGTTTAGTACTACGGGTCTGACTTACCTTTTGTCGAGCCATGTTTACACGAATGTTGAATGGAATATTAGATCTGTGCTTAAAAGTTTCCCCACATCTAAATTCACGTATATACATACAAACTTGAATTAGCATCATAAGAATATGCCCCTATACTTTTTGTCCCAAACTATATTCTATTTTGTTGGAAAGCTTTCTCTCCAACTGCCGTATAGCACCACAGTTTGCTTGTCTTTTCTTTTAATTATTATTTTTCTCTCTTTTTTTGCAGATAAACAGAGCAATTAAGAGCGAGTGTCCGTTTCACCTCATGGAAATTGCATCATTTATTCTTGGCATTATTTTTTGCTTTGTTTCTCAAATCCGTCATTTGCCCTCCTGCTCCCATCCACCTGCTGGATAACATGTACTGTTCAAACGGAGATCCTGCGATCTGAGATAGGCGAATTGGCTTAAAGGGTGTGTACAGTTCTGGTCGAGGTGAGGTTTTAGCTTATAACGTTTTGCGAGATATTCAGAAACCACACTATGAGATGTCAAAGAGCATGCAATTCTAAGGGGTATCAAAAGCTTATTTGATGAAAATCTGTTTTGAAATGGCTGAGATATCTAAAAACAAGGTGAAACAAAGAGATCCTAATAAAGGTGGGGCATGTCGCCTTTTATTATTATCACGTTTGGGGATATCTCAGCCATTTGAAAACCAATTTTCATCAAATAAACGTTGAATCCTTCTTAAAATCACATGCTCTTTCATATTTCATAAGAGGTTTCTCATTATCTCACTTAGGGATGTTCAAAACATGAATCCCCACCTCAACCACTACTGTACAGTCCCTTTAACAAGAATCGTGTCAATAAATAGGAACAGAGCGCGGAATTCATGACCTGCCATGACTTCATGTGTGCTAGACAGACTGTGATTACCCATTGACGAGTAAGGTTGGTATGTCCATGGAGCTAGCTCCATGGTATGTCTGAATTTTCGAAACTAGTCACACCAAGGAGGTATGAGATACCTCCTTGGTCACACGACTCGCAGTGGGTATAATACAAATCGCCGCTGGTCGAGACGAGATTGAACGCTCAATCTATTGTTTTTAACTGGGAAAGAGCAAGTCATGTAATCAGAATGCACTCTCTCCACCTGGAGGGGTGGGGTAGACATTATCTTGACTCGATTTTGTAGTAGGAAAAAATGAGGAAAGCGCTGTCCCACAGACTTGCAACGTTCACGAATTTGTGAACTGACGTGTACCGAATTGACTTCGAAAGTTCGCGAATTCGTGAACTGACGTGTACCTTTCCACCAATCAGAGCTCTCCGTCAAGGACCGATTCCTGTGGCATGTTCGTGTGTATTATCCTAAGAGTATAGAATACTTTGTATTGCCTTGTCTTCAGTCCTTTTTTTCTGCGCTGCGTATTTCCTTCACACCTATCACGGAGATAAAAATACCACCATAGTATAGCAAAATGGGGTTACGCCATTTCCTGACCCACTTCATCTGACACACTCTTTCTGACACACTTTTTTTGCCATTCATTTTGTACACGGGGCAGTTTTCATGAGACGGCCTCTGTTATTGGCAACTGTGCTAATGAATATTCATCAGCCTTGCGATAATTTTTTTCATAATGAGTCACTCGGTCTGATTCTGTGTCTGTGATTGGCTTTTAGCTATTGACTTACGCGTGATATCGATCTCCTCAAGGGGGTCCATGACGATATCTGATTACCAGTGCAGTGTGCGTGTGTGTGTTGAATTGCGTTTTAGTGCCAGTGAGTGTGGCATAACTTCTGCAGGTTTCCTGTCCATTTCTCTCTCTTTTTCTCTCTTTTGCTTTCGTATCATCTTATCTCTGTTATTCTTAGAGTACAATCGTACCAATCGTACTACCACAAGTGTTTTCCCCCATTTTTTGAAGTGATTATCTCGTTTGCAACAATTTAGAGGTGAGTTTTTGTTCGAGTGTTTGTTGAGTTTTTTGATTGAACACGATGTAGATTATCTACGTGTGTGCGAGAACATTCATGGTACCCACTCGTTTGTTTCCGTGTGCATTTTTACCGTACAGTGTCTTCATCGTTCGTCTTCCAAGCAGCGAGTTTTCACCCTAGTTTTCCTCAACGTAGTTTTTTTACCTCAATTTTTTTTTTTTTTTTTTTTTTTTTTGCGGTGCAAGATGTTCAGTGTATTTTTTCTACGGTAAAATGCCATCGTTGATGATCTCCGTGTATTCATTACTAGTTTTCCACCTCCGTTTCATTTTGTGTACAACTAACATTGATCTAAAGTCTAACGTAGTTCGCTACAAAGTCTGCGATGTCTGTATGCTGATGTGTTTTTGTGAGCTGGGAGTGACTATGGTGGGAATGATATTCAGGGTTTTGCTGTGGTTGAGATGATAGTGATGATGATCATAATGATTCTGGTGATGATATACGAACCCTTTTGATGATGCAATTTATTTCGTGTGACCATGACGTTGATCATTGATGATGGCGAGAACGACACGAGTAGCCTAGCCTAGGCCAAGGACGAGAGTGACACTGTCCACGGGGGCTGTTGCTCGCTCATGCACAGGAGTGGTCTAGACCTAGAGACCTGCATTTAATCAGTTTTTTTTTTTAACCTTTTGGTTGTTCACTTGGGTTAGTGCTCCAAAAATTCGTTTCTCTAAAGAAACTCAACCAAAAGCTTGACAATAAGGTTGCCTCAGGGCTATTCTTTAGTAAATATTAGATCTAAATGGCGATGCTAATTTAGTTTTCATTTTAAGAACTCGATTATATCCCATTTTCTTTGCTCATTTTTCAAATGATAAATTATTTAGAACTGTAAATTTACTTAAATTCTGATGTACTGCATTCACCATTGTAAAAATCAATAAAAAAGAGCCCGCTGAGCAGGTGTTTCATTCTATCCTTTTCATTTCCTTCCTATCGTGTTGGTTTCCTTCCTGTCACTTCCTTCTTTGACCCTGGCGGAAGAAAAAAAAAATCCCATCTTGCCATGTAAAGACAGAACACATACCATCATGAAATATTATGACATTAGAATAGTTTTAAAAGATTATGTAAGTCATCAAAATTCTTGTGTGTGAAAATAGATAATAAATAAAAGGTGATTTCTTACAAAGCAGTTCTTTCAAATGTCCAACAGCCTCAGAACAGCTTCGATAATGAAGCTAGTGAAATCTCAAAACTATCGTGGCAAGAAGTGATATTGATAGGAAATTCTGACAAAAACTGTCACAACATTTGATGTTTAAATTTGTCTAGTTTTATTGGATTAGGTCATGCAACTATAAATGCCACCGATAAAATCACAATCGCTCTCAATTTGAACAAAGGCAGTAGGGTAGGAATGACTCAGCAAACAGCTGATTATTTATGCGTCGTATCCATGGGCAACTGCGGGGTAACTGGAAGAAGACGCACGAAGTTTAGACTTGAGTCAAGAACTATTATTTATTATCAATTTTTTATTCAAAACATTTTTTTTTTCTTTGGATTTCAAAAAAAAGGTCAAAATATTTCATATTACGCCTCTTAAATGTATTATGAATATTATGAAGAATTTTTATCGTGATTTCATGAAGAATTAGAATTATTATGAATATATAAATACTAGACGGGCTGAACAATGAAGTCTAATTTTGCCCCAAGAATTTGCAGCCCACCGTACGTGCTGGTGGTGCATACCTAGCGTTCTTGCCGCACTCTCCCAGCCACGTGCAAGCATGCATGCAACAGTCACCAACAGTCACATAGAGTACATGTTTAGCTACTTCACCGATCTCACTCCTGATCTCTTGCAAAGAAAACCTTTACAAGTGTAGAAAATTCTCTCGAAACTAAGCCAGACATGAATTTGGAACATACATTACAGTGTCAAGACCTTTTCAGTGGACTTTGTTTTCGCTATTTGTCTGTTTAGCTCTCGAATGTACGACTTCTTACGTCCGATTTGTTTTTTACCTCACCACGTGGTACTCTTTTTTCAGCCCCATGCTTCCTCCATATGCACACATGTTGTAAACACACACAAGCCACCGGCACCGCGATCGAAGTTTGAGCGATAGCGATAACATGTGTGGAGCAGACATGCGGATTTCAGCACAGATGAGTCGTTGTAGGTCCATGGTTGAACGTATCACGATTGTAAAACAAATATTTTTCTATGTCTCTGCCAATTTGAATTAGGTTATCTAATCATAGATGGATTACGATTTTATTCTAAAATAGATTAGCTATGGCAAGAATTTGCTTACATGAGAGTTATTTGATAACATTGCAAAATAAAACCCCCGTCATTGAATGGAATGTTCCAGAGCTATCTGGGGGGGGGGGGGGGGGGGTTGGGAGCACGAATACCCTTCGCGTGTAGATCGCGCCGTAGGGAAGATCGCGCCCAAGTTCACTGCCGACTTACTAGGCAGGCACGAAGATTACTAGTACACAGAGGCCCGGATGGGTTAAGCAGCTGAAAAAAAAAAAAAAAAAAGGTACTGGAAGCCCACGTAGTAGCAAGGCCTACACGTGGATGAGGTTAGAAATTGCCGCGCGCCTCCAGCTCACCAGCTCCTGGCCGCCTCTTATTGGCCGGCCTTGAGCGCGACGTTCGACAAGCCATACCATAGTCTTGAATATTCATTAGCACAGTAGCCAATAACAGACGCCGTCTCATGAAAACTGCCCCGTGTACAAAGTGAATGGCAAAAAAAGTGTGTCAGAAAGAGTGTGTCAGATAAAGTGGGTCAGGAAATGGCGTAAAGTGTTGGGGTCTCACGATGATAATCATTAAATTTTTGTGTCGTTCTTGTTCTTTCTCCCTCTATTTTCATTGTTGTATTCCTGAATTCTTGTAAGAATAGAAACAAGATGGCATAGTCTGAAAACATAACTTGTGATGCAAATAACTACTGATCAATTTCATAGCATAGTGTTGATTCATAGTGGAAACGTAATGAATTAAATGTAAATTAGACACTTATCAATTTCCGTTTGGGAAAAAAAAAAACCACAAGAAACCGTCATTAAAAAAAAAAAAAAAATCACTGGCAGCCTCATGATTTTGTCTTTACAAAAAGAAAAGTATGATATAAATACAATAAGTATGCTCTGAACCTCACCCCCCCCCCCTCCAAAGCAAAAGAGTAATTAATTGTCTTGTCATTCTTTTGAATTCTACAATAGTTCTGAGTGAACATAACATTTGGCGTAAATCTATCCTAAATTCAGAGCCACACTTCAAGCAGTCAAAGAACTGAAGTGACATGGGAGAGAGAAAAGTCATGAATGGAAACTGTATCATACGATTAGACTTTTGCTAAATCTGCAGCAAATCACAGCCATCAAATAACAAGGTAAATCTAACTCAAAGGCGTTGTCGTACAGTCGATTTATTTATTGCTTGGGTCTAATTGAACTCGACAACTATTGGTTACATAACACACAAAGGCTGAACAGCCGTGATTGGTTTAAGTAATTATTGGATAGTGGGTGTCGGAAATTTATGTACAGTAACGGATCCAGAGGGAGCGCACCGGGCTCGCGCCCCCTCTTTATTATATTTTATTTTTTTAACAAAAGTAATAATGAGAAAAAATGGGGGGGGGGGGGGGGCGCGTGCAACCCCCTTTAATTTTGTAAAGGCGCCTCCCCTGTACGGAATTCCTGGATATGTCCGTGATATCTGCTGTAGAGATGAATAAGCCATTTAATCCAAACTCTGGACAATGAGCGTGTTTCTACTGAGAGCTAGTCTAGCTTCTGGACTCTTTTACTCGTAGGGTTGATTCAGTGTACGCGACAAGCCGTATGAGGGCGTGACACCCGAGGATTGCGATACGCCGAGAACTGCGATACCCGAGAATGGGCGCGCAGTCTCTCGATTATCGCAATCAGAAAATTTGCGCCCTCTCTTGGTCGCACCAAGGAAAAGGGGACGGAGCCCAGACTAACTGAGAGCACCTCGAACCCCTCGCATCGCCACGAATTTTGTCCAACGCAGCATTACTACTTTTTATCTGATCAGGGGGATATCTCCCCACCTTTCGGCTTGAAGTACATGAGTTTCGTGTTCTTCTGCAGTCTGCGATAGTAGGGCCAAGTATGCCCTATAGCAGCAAGTATGAAATTGGTTCATATCAATACGAAAGAAAGGGAAAATGTTACTGAGAATAAAGTCAGCAGAGGGCGCTAGGTGACCTGGGGGCATTTCATGAATTATTTTGTTGTTGTTGTTGTTTTAAAGGATGAAAGAAGAGAGAGAAAAAAAATGGGGCCCTATACAAATAATATGCCCCAGACAACACTAACACAAATTATACCAAAACATTATAGATCTTACAGATATAAACAAAAATATTAGAGAGCAAATTTGTCCGACAAAGTTGTCGGATTTCAGTAGCTTAACAGTTTGTCAGAAGAATATCCGACCAAAACGCTTCATGAACAACGCATCATCGTTGGATTTTACTCCATGCAGTATTATTGGATCCTTTCAGAAACAGTCAAATTAAGACAAAAGGAAACGGCATACTCTCTATCTTTCCTCGACACGTCATAAAGCTCCTCGACACGTCATAAAGCTTCTTTCAATTTGAAAACTGGAAATGCGTCATTTCGGTAAAGCCACACATACTTTGTAAATTTCTTTGATTAAAAATCATAATATTTGTAAGATTGTGGTGAGGACCAAATCCCAAATTAGATTGAGAAAAAGATGGACTTCCAAATTCTTTAATATGCGATTTTCAATTTTATTTTGGATTGATCCCTCATCTCAACCTCATCTCAATCTCAAGAATATAGAGAGTAGGTCTATTCAATACTGAATTATTTTTGTCATGTTTTGTATACTTGAGATTGGCAATAAACTTGTACATCAATATTAAGGTAAAAAATTTTCACTTAATGTTAAATTAAGTGTAGTCAAAGATCAAATAAAGTAATAAAAAGCTGGTAACGCTGAATAATTTACACCACAAATGAAGGATACTCAATTGAAGAGATTGCATAAACGTAATAAATGTACTTTTTTCCCCTCATCTGTACTATCAAATGTAATCCATAAATTTTTCGTCATGCTGAGTTGGGCCGTAGCATGTACATGCCTCCTGTGACGTCCAGTCTACACTGATTTTTTTTTTTTTTTTTTAAGTTGATATTCTTTTTTTTTTCTTTTTTCTTTTTTTTTTTTAAATCGAAGTGCTTCATGTGTTGATATTCTTTCCGTCCAAACGTCAACATGAACGTTGTACTTGTCACCTAGTGGTGTGTTTCCCACATTTTTTCCCCCTCTATGCTGGAATACAATTTCGTTATCAGGATATGCCGATAGATTTGGATAAGTATCACTGATAGATTAAAAACAAAAAACAAACCAAAAAATCGTTAGAGTTGTTCTTCAGAAGTTTAGATGTTTTAGAATCTTAAAGCGCAGCGTTATTAATACAGCATGTCAATTTTTTCCCCTGCTATCTTCGCAGCAGAATTTGTATTGTTACGAATCTAGTACGTCCCTATCTTTTCCTCGGGCCGGCCATCTTTTCAAGCAATGCTTATAATGGCGGCCTTCTGCATAATCGTTTCTTAACTACAATTGCTATTGTAATCACTGCTGCTTAGACATGGATACTGTTGATTTTCTTTCATATCGTTGTTTATGCAAGTCAAACGACTCTGTGTTAAATTTACTTTGTATATTTCCTGCATGTTCATGATTATGTTACTTATGTATGTTGACTTGCAGAAAATAAAGTATCTATCAAACATCATACAAACAATGATTTTCTCTGTCGTTGGTATATGCTTTTAAATGTGTGTTGGTGCAGAGCCATAGAGGGCTCGGTGTTGGTGAAGCTTAAAGGCGCCCTCTATGGCTGGATGCAATGTAACTGGCGAACAGAGATAAACATTAAAAACATCAGAAAGCATTCTGAGGGAGAGGAAGGATGTAAAACCGAGAAAATAGCAGCACTCTGGTAGGGAAATTCAGATAAAATGAAAGACATGTTGGTGTGCAGATACACCGTTTGTCCAATGTATATTTCAAGATTCCTAGCCACAGTGATAGGCTTGCCAACCGACCGTGCAACTGCAGTGCTTCTCGCACCAGCTGACCTCATAGTACGCCTATATCACTTAATAACTCTGTTTTATACATTAACTGTACATGAATAATATTATTATTGTCATGTGTTACTATTATGTTGCACGCGAATGCCAGTGTCTATGTATTATAAACGAACTTAAGTCGTGTAACGTTTTCGTTATATTTCGTTATAATATACAAATAAATTATAAATGATTTCGAAAGTCTCACCTCAAGAATTTTTTTTTTTTCTATCGTGAACTCTGCTCAAGTTGTATGCAGGCTCTAAAGAATCCAATCTTCTAACCATTAAAAGGAAATTACTTCTGATAAATAATGGTAATGATGACAATAATGTTAACGATAATAGTAAGAATTATATAACTATTGGTAATCATGATGATTAAAGTGTGTGTGAGGCGGGTGTATGTGTGTATGGTGTGGTGTGTGTGCGTGTGTGTGTGTGTGTGTGTGTGAGACAAAGAGGTGGTGGATATGAGAGTGAACACCGAACCGTTATCAATGGTGGCCCTGAAGTACGCTCGACAACAGATCATGTGCGCCGTGAATTTCGCGACCCAAAGTCGCGAATTTCGTGACCACGGGACGCGAATTTTGCGTCCCCGGTCGCCAAGTTCGTGTCCCGGGTCATGGCATTGTGTCTTTGCTATTGTAAGAGGGAACAGTTTACGGTTTGCCCCGTCAGTATACTCTGTGTGATAAGACCTCGTTGTATTCATGTATTTGCACTTTGCTCTTTTTGTGATATCAATACATGTTTTGTAACCATTCTTGTCTTTTTTACCATGTAATTCTTCGTACAATTCAATTTACTGGCTGCAAGATATGAATACCTCAATAAATGTCATCTATCTATCTACCTGTCTATCTATCTATCTATCTATCTATCTATCTAACTTATTGTAATCATCATTGTTTCTATGTCATTCAGTATCAACCATATTAGATATTTTGGTTACCTTTGGAACACCACTCAATAATTTTTTCTTCTTACAAAACTGCAAGTCTTCTCCTTTCCTTTTCTCACTCCTGTTTTTTCCTCCTATTTCTCTTTCTTTCATTTTCTTTTCGAGTACATGTATATACCCATAGTAATTACAGTGTCTACTTCTAAAAGACCACCCATAGTAATTACAGTGTCTACAAATCAGTTATTATTTACATCGATAAAGGGCAATGTGTCAATCAGTTGCGATAAAAAAAAAACTCGATCAATCTTCATCTATTTGAATAAGCTAAAACTATCTAAAAAAAAAAATCTATAACACTTTCGATCGACAAGAAACTGTTTTCATACAGGTACCTAACAAAGTATTCGGCAGTTACACTAACCCACATAAGTTTCGTACTTATTGTCAAAATAAAGGTTGTATATTATGATCATGTATACTGGAAAAGAATAGATTAACAATTCAATTGATTAGATTGTCTTTGTTTATTTCAATTTCACTTCTGTGTATTATCAATCGGTGGCTACCGGAAGTAATTTGACATATTTTCATGTTGAAATTCAAGCTACAGTTGCATCCACTCTGACATTCACCCACAATCAATACAAGTCTATGTTCACAGTCGTTGAGCCTCTATGGCCTTGACAACACCCCTCCCCTGCCCCATCATCCCACTCCAAAAAGTCAATTTATTAATAACATTCGATCATAGTTCATTAACAGTGTACTCTGAATTATGGACTCTGTGGACTCTACTTTAAATTACGACTGACCCTTCCACAAGTAAATGGGTTGGATTTTAACTCATCTCGAAGACAATAAATGTATGCAAAATACACATACAAGTTATTAATGTAACACTCATGCATTTACACCTTATGTATACGCCAACACACGCCTGTACCCACACCGGGGAGTCATATACAGTAGCAAGTGTGCGCCTGTAACACACTGTATATAATATAAGTGATGCCATGACCCCTGATTAACACCAATATAACTATGTACTCGAAACGAGACCGATGTTTTGAGTAGAAAGATCTGTGAAACTCTTTGTCTTGATTTTACATTAGAGACGCCTTCCTGACTTATTTTCTCTTTTTTGTCCTATATGCATATGACTTTTTAAAACTCATCTTTATACAGCATCGTGTCATGCATGATTGGTATCTATGATATCTAAGAATTCATCATAATGTACGTTCCCATGTCTTTTTTTCGTATTAATCCACGACACCAAAACAGCTAGGCTTCATCATTGCAATCACAAAGAATTCTGATGTACCAGCTTGGCTTGGCAACACTATGGTTACTGCGTCCTCATTTTCTTCTTACTGTTTGAAGTCGACTATCATCATTTTCTTTGAACATTGTTAGAATTTATCTGAAGAAAGTAAAAATCAATCTCAAAACGGCGAAAAATGAGAACACTTTAGAGAATAATGATAATAATAAAAACTTCAGGATTGTGATTATTATACTCCTGCATCGGAAGGTATGACAAGAGGTAGATTAATCTTTTTTTTTTTAGAGAGAGATTTCATTCCTGGTATCACAGTAACTCTCTGAAATAAAATGAAAACAAAACAAACGTGGAGATGGCATGTTTGCTGGTAACCTGTCGGCCATCGTATACAGGGGAATTAAGGTTCTAAAACAGAAGGAGTGTAGAAGGGAAGGAGAGGAGAGGACCTTAACACTTCTAGTATGTCCTGCTCATTCTGTAGACATAAGCAGTTGGACACTGTTAGCGATGTAGAGTTAGCCTATGATCATATACCACTATCTGTGAGTATCGCACACCAGCCAAAGTCCGAGGGAAAGTCGCCTTAGTAGTGCAGGTGTTACCGTGAAAGGGGTAAAGCAGTGTTTCCATGACAACGTGAGCTTCAACATCACTAGGAAACGTAAAGAAAGGGAACGATACAAATTTGACCAATGACTTTCTCACTGTAATACATGTGTTGCTGTGCAAATGTGTAGTCTCCTGTCGCTTTCCTTATAATGTTGACAATAATGTTGATAAATCATACGTATATGACATATTTATATGATATGTCATCAACAATGTATTGCGTGTGGTTGGTGTTTAGGAACATGATAAATCGACTTGTTCATCTTAATGGACGGCGAAGGGAATGTGAAAATCTACAAAGTATTTTATGCGATGAAGCAGGAGCAATGTATCGGCTGTAACACGGAGTGAAAGGATTGAGGAATGGAAACTGAAAATGTGATAACCATTCAAGATGAAGAAAAGTTTTGTGGTAGTCAGTTGATATAGGAAGTGTATAAGCTATTTTGTGATAAAGTTTTCACTTATTTTCTTTCAATTTCAATTTACCATTCAAATATAAATTCAAATGATTTTTTTTTCATATAAAATAATACAAAACAAACGTTTACATGAGTACATAATATTCCAAGGAACTTTGAATCACATAAGTTTCAACAAAACATGGATACAATATTATGATGATATCAACTTTTTTTTTTTAGATAAATAAACAAGTAAGCAATGCAATCTAATTTTGTAAGTCTACATGGAAAAGAGAAATTCACAAGAAAAGCATAGCTTGTAAAATTTGTGAATTATTTTAGGAGATGAGGGCATCTCAAGATCCGCCAAGGACTCCATGTATGAAAATTTTGATATCCTGACGTCAGGCGTCATATTGGGAGGCCATAATGTATAAATTGCGTAGGGACAAATTTATCTGACTAGCAGACTAGATTAATGAAAGCGATGATACCTCCTTGGTATAGATATACATCAGTGAGGTGTAGAGTACCGCCTCCCTCCCAGATGGACCAGCAAACCTCGGCATCATCTCAGGGAGGTGAGACTAATCTTCTTACCTCCCTGTCGAAAGACAGACAGTCAAGTGGACGTGATATGCAAATGATAGAAAGTCGACCAATGACTTTAACAGGGACGGTTTGATGATCATTTTTTCCTCCCTGTCGAAAGACAGACAGTCAAGTGGACATGATACGCAAATAATAGAAAGTCGACTAATGACTTTAATACAAGGACGGTTTGATGATCATTTTTTTAGTGTAGTTGGCCTATTACAACGTGTACAATGATCAGCGTGCAGAGAAATAGCGGGAAAGGAAAAAAAAAAAGCAATCAATTGCAAACACCTGGCGAAGCCAACGTATTAGTTTTAAACGTGTGAGAGCAGATGAAAAGGGGACATGGCCTCCCTCCTTCCCTCTCTCTTCCCCTCTCTCCCTCTCTTCTTCTCTCTCCTCCTACCCCCTCCCCATCTCTCTCCCCCCCCACCCTTCCCTAGTCAGAAAGAGCCTAACGATGACTGCTCCGTCTATACTGCAGACCCATTAAAGTGTACTTTGACTTATTGTCTACACAGATAGTGTGAACGTCTGTACATACAGTAAAAGACGATGTATGATAACAAATTAGGTCACATAATTATTGTGATGGGTGTTTTCGCTAACAGTCGCTCAATGGTCGGGAAGATGGCCGCTGTACCTGAGTTTAGTACAGGTCTCTGTCACCTTTCGCGAGGTTAAGACCGGGGACTCCCCTGGTGTCCAGAGGGTTCAATTTACTCATCACGTCACACTCTGAAATGTTTTCACGCCATAGTAAATGGCATTCTTACACGTTTGCGCCAATGATTAAAACTGGCGCAGTCGTCAAAAACAAACAACTTATACAAGTGAACAGAAGGGTAAAAACAAACAACTTATACAAGTGAACAGAAGGGTAAAAACAAACAACTTATACAAGTGAACAGAAGGGTAAAAACAAACCAAAGTCTACATAGAAAAATTGCAATAATTCAAGAATTTGATGAAATGGCCAAAAGAAGATAAAAGACAGGTAGAAGGAATAAAGAAAACTCGCAAGAAGAGGGCATGGATGAGGAGCAAAAACTGAAGTCTTCTTTATTTTGTGAAAAAAAGAAGATGGAAGCTTGATTGATTTGTTTGATCAATCAATCAAACAGTCTTTTCTCAAATGAAATACAAGGAAAAACTTTTTTTATTTTGTTTTTGTTAAGTTGTTTTTTTTTGCATAGTTGTAACAACGAAATGATTCTAACCATTAAAGGCGATGTTTTTTCATCAGCCAATCTCAAAATAATTATGATTTTAAGATTGAATTTTAATAGCCCTTAGCACAATTCATTGGAAGTGTTGTAAAGCGAAGATTTGGCCTTGTCTAATTCAAAGTGTTTGCAACCGGTTTCTGATCTATTCAAGTTAACTGGGTCATAGTAAGTGTCATTTTACCGTCAGCAAAGTGGCATGTCCACAGCAAATCTACCCTGATAAAAAACTGTCAGCATTATTAAAGATGATACAAGTTAGTCATTCTTACACTATGAACAGTGTGTAAAATTTTCTTTCGTTCTTAAAAAAGCCTGACGCATTCCTGGATTCCCTGCTGACAACGTCTTTCCTTTTCATTTTAATTACATCATACTAATAGCACGTTTAGCAATCTAATAGCATCTTATCCTCCATGGATCTGCTGGAGATGATTTTTCCAGTTCTTTACGTCGCACCCTTATAATGATGAGACATGAGAACTCCAACCCTGACAATGCCTGTGTCATAGTAAGAAGTAAATAACTCCTTGGTCACAGACAGACTCCCAGTGACGCAAGTCTGAGCCAAGGTCCAGGACCTATCGGTGTTCTGGAGAGAGATCCTAATCCTCAGGAATGTCTGAAAGTCTCTTCTTCCTCCACAAAGAACCGAATTCATACATGATGAAGAAAGGAAGAAGCTTACCACATTCCTAACAACCAGGTGAAAATAATTTACTCCCAATCCGCCCTACACGTGGCGTTAACAAGACCGAGCTGTTTTTCATTCGGCCAATCAAGAAACGAGTGAGAGTAAAGTCGGTGCACGTGACTACTAATCAGGTGTGACGTCATTGACTCCCGTTCCATTCTAAGAAAAAAATAGATCGCTGTTCTGACATGTTTTTATTTTCAGATCGATGAGCTATTCTCTTCAGCAACTATCGAAATTGATGATTTTAGCTATATAGGCAATGTCGGGCATCGGCCTTGTAAAGCAGCAATCTGATCTAACTGAATGTGCCCATATACCCTGTAATTTTAAAGAAAACATGATTAAACTGAAATTTCGAAAACAATAAAATTCTAAGCCTGAAAAAGATTTTGAGATATATGGAAAATTTGGCAAAGAGTCTGCATCATTGTTCAGAACATCCTGCGAGCAATATGTACTACTCTGACCAGAAATAGAACCACCTATCTGCTGAAGATAAGACGTTAGATGAGTTTAGAACTTGGGTTCAGATATATTGCGGCTTATAACAACAGTCAATATGAAGTGTGTCATCCTTATTTCATAACAATGAATGATCTGATCAGTGATTGGAAATGGATCGAGAATAAAGACAACAAAAAAGTATGCCTATTCGATGTTTCAATGGCCAGTCCATATTACTTTGTCGTGTGAGTTACGTGAACGTGACGTCTTTAACGTTATGATACTGGAAAGCAGGTATATTGTCTTTCATGTGGTGCTGACTATGTCAGAGTGGAAGGCATTCCTGCAAAACATACATGTTTCCTTTACTTGAAGATTACTTCAAAATAAGCATGGATTAATGAATGACAGCTGCATTTGGGCTTACAATTTGTAATCATATGAAGTTTTTTTGTGCTTTCAATACTGAGGAATTATATGCGATAACATGCTATCCGTGTAACGTCTTGTTTTGATTCATATGAGTGTTCATACAGAGTGTTTACTTCTTCATAACATTTCAATAGGTACTGAATTATTCTTTTTGGGCAAAATGATAACAAGTGGAAATTCTTGAGCAATGATGATCATAGAGTGATTGTTGCATTTTGAGGTCAGGGTATACATTTTGTGTCCTTGTTCTCAGCAAACTCCCTTATTTTTTTTTAATCTCCTGTATCTGCGTAAAGTTCGTTGATCTTTGAGGACAGCAATTTTGGTATTTGAGTTGGTCTTGCTTGACATTTCTTTCGTGTGTGTGTGTGTGTGTGTGTGTGTGAAATTTTTATCAATTGTTATCAAATCTGTCAGAAAACTTCAACCAAATGATTGATTACGATGACAAATGGAGAACATTCGAGAGACACGAAATTTATCGGGTCTTTTTACTCGCACAAATACACACTGACCCAGGCACAGAACACACCAAACCTCTAACCCGCCCACACACCCAAACTTGGTCAGACGCCGTGTGGATAGCGGTGCGTTGCCATGGTGCCCATAGTAAGAACCAATCAGATTTCCCGATATCGGCAAAGGCATGTCGTGGGTCTGCAGGATGGGCGCCATTTTACATCAAGGAAGATTTTGGCAAACTGATGTGCGTTATCACATTGCTCGCGATTTTTGGCGATTTTCTTCGAACATATGGATTTACAAACTTTCACCTTTCTACCGCCATTGAACTTCTCGTCAGATGGATTTCATGTCAGATCAGAAAGAAAAGACCATCGATGCTGTATTTCCTTGGAAAGGACACTTCATTAAAAATAAGTGATATTTTTCGTTATTTTTTTTTAGTACATGGAATAGTGCTTAACGTGGATACAAACACTTGAAACGTGACATTTTTGTTATATTGGCGGATGTTCTCAGTTCGATGGCATTTCCATTGTGAGACTTCAAGACGTGAAACATCTGTGACATCTTGAAAAGCGAAATGTGAAAGCATACGAAGAGGATGTTTAAGTTTCATCATACAAACATGTACATGTTTCATTTTCCGTTTGGACCAGAAAAGGGATCACACCTGCTCCAAGTCCTTGGTTATCTAACAGGAATTCAGTGCATTCAATCAATCATTTAGACAAATCCTTCTAGTCACCGTGCCTTCTACAGAGTCTTACAAGGAGCCAAAAGAATCTGTGATATGAAAGCCGTATTCGGGACAAAGTGAATTATTGTAGAGTGATGCTAAGAGAACGGCAAATGTAATACTTTTTTCCTATCTTTTGCTGGCGACATCTGCATTTTACTGTAAAATACTCCCCAGGGAATAATCCTTTAGAAGAAGATATCTTCAGGTGATTTTTTTTTCACTTTTTTTTCACAGTTATAATGATTAATACTGGAATGGTTGAGTGATATTGAAATTGTTATTTTGCAAAAGTCCTAGTCAGAATCAGCCATCAGAGAGTAGCGATAAGACACGCCCTCAGAGGAGGAAGCAAGGAAAAATGCTGGTAGCGTCAACATATGAAATCATTTAACATTGAACTTCGTGACGGAGTGGTATTAATCTCTCTCGTCCTAGCTCTCAACGTGATCGGATGTATGATCATCATTTCTACGCAGGGGACCATTGATGCGTGTGTCATATTATGGTGTATTGAGCTGGCTAAAGTCTAGCAGGCACTGGAGGACTGGTCTGAAATCTGTCCATCGCATACGGTTCGGCGAGCTATGGTTCAGATATAAGGTGGTCTGTAAACCAACACATTTCCCGCTCGCTCTTAGCGGAGAACAGTGAGTTTGCCATATACGTAGTTATTGATAACGTGCAAATGTTTAGCTTGATGGAACTATCATGTCATGGAACACGGATTTTGACTCTAGGTGACTAGCTTTTTAAAATGATATTGTCAACCGCGTTGGACAGGTATACATTTTGATGACAAAGAAATCGTCATGTAAAGTCAACGTAAAAAAAACAACAACATTATTAGCAGTACTAACACAAAGTGGCTCGTGATGTGGGAAGAAACGTTGACTTGACACTATGACTTGATTTCCATTTGAACTATGTGTTTATTTTTAGATTGATCATAACACAAAGCGTTTTGGTACTTTTTATGTAAAACTAAGACAACTCCCAATCAAGTTGTCGGACTCGTAGTATGCACGTTTCTCTTGACCGCGTCTTGGAGGAGGGGGAGGATGACTCGCCGGAAGACCGGCTGCAGTCCATGCGGGCTGCTCAGGCTCTTCAAGACAATCGTGTTCGGATCAATGTCGGCGGTATCCGCCATGAGACGTACAAGTCGACGTTGCGAAATATCCCCGACACTCGTCTCGCCTGGCTGACTACGGTCACCGTCACGAACACCACGGCTGACTACGACCCCATCAACCGCGAGTTCTTCTTCGACCGTCATCCGACCATGTTCGAAGCCGTGCTCAACTACTATCGTACGGGCAAACTACACGCACCTTCCAACGTGTGTGGACCAGCCTTCGAGGAGGAGCTCCAGTTCTGGGGGATCGACGAGAAGCAGATCGAAGCATGCTGCTGGTCACATTACACCGAGCACCGAGACGCCCAGGAGACCATCGCTAAGCTACAGGGACCAGGGTTCGAACAGAGCGACTCTGAGTCGGAGGAGGACGTGGCTAAAATATTTGGTATCGAAGAGGTTTATGAGACTGAGAGGAACCACTGGTATAGGAAGTGGCAGCCAAGGATATGGACACTATTGGAAGAGCCTTACTCATCGAGGGCAGCATTGGTGAGTAAAGCAGATAGACAGATAGATAGATTGACGGATGGATAGATAGATAGGTAGGTAGATAGATAGATAGATAGATAGATAGATAGATAGATAGATAGATAGATAATAGATAGGTAGGTAGATAACTAGACAGGTAGGCAGGTAGGTAGAAAGATGAAATAGATAGATAGATAGATAGACAGACATAGATGGATAAATATATGGATGTATAAACAGATAGATGGATGAACAGACAGATAGATGGCTGTCTATAGCTGTCAAGCTAGATAAAGAGAGAGAGAGAGAGAGAAATAAACATGTATAGACAAACAGACAAACAGATAGATGGCTGTCTAGCCTGTCTAGCTTGCTAGCTTGTTTGATGGATAGACAGATAGATTGATAGATAGATAGATAGATAGGAGAGAGAGAAAGAGATCCAACTGCAAAATGGTTGCAACGAGTGAATTTGGACAAGAAAAAAAAAGTTCTCAAGAAGACGTGTCCCTTCCTTCATAAACTTATCAAAAGGAGTGTGGTAGTTAGGAAATGGACGTTTGAAGTTCGTCAACTCTCGACTCTTCGTCAAAGATCTACAGTACACCTGCAGTAGGCTCTACTTCTCATTCTAGTTGGCCCCTTTCCTCATTTCAGCCAGGGAGGTTTGTTTCGTCTCACCGTCCTGTTTAACTCAAACACCCAGAAATCGCAGGCCACACATGCATAAAACATAACATTCACCCAAACACACTTGCCCATATGCTTCAATGCATATGTTTTCAGCTGTCCAGTAATTACACGATACACTTAGCTGTACGTGTTACGTTTGAGCAAACGTATACTACACACAACACCTATTCAATAATACTGTGATGTTTTATATGAAAAACACACATCTTCTAAAAGATTCAACAAGTAGGTCAAAAAGAGTAAATACATGGTCATATACAGTAAAGGAAAGCAAAATCAAAACATATTATCTGAATTGAGTGAAAGCAGCAAAATAGCATAGAGCACATCAGGGAACGTTTGAAAAATTGGACAATCGATGCGACAGATGATTTATGAATGTTTTGAGTTTCCGTGCCCTCATCGCTGGATATGAAGACTATTCAAGTTCATGACGTCATTATGGACAACAATATAAAGAAAGACATTACGTAAGGAGAATTCTACTAAATTTCTTTTTTTTTTCATGATAAGGACACATTCCATCAACATGTCACTGGCATTTGCTAGGGTAATATCATTCCTCCTGCTTTCTGAAGTGAAGTGATCTTTCAGTATGCTGGAAAAATTTCTTTAGCATGTGGTAACGACTTGTCTTCAATCTTTAATAGTGGGGGTCCAATTCTGATAAAGCTTTTGATCGATTGATCTTATTAACTACTTTCATTCATTAAAGCTAACTTAACAAATACTGACCCTGCGCTTTATATCTAATTCAGAATAGGAGGCTACATTCAAGTTATCTCCATTTTTTTTTCTGGGGGGGGGGGGGGGATGGCGGCCACTTAGTGGCTGCTCTAGTAACACTGTTAGCTTTGCTGTCTTAGTCACCGATTTTATTCCGGTTTTTATTACCTAATACTCTTTCTTCTTCTTCTTCTTCTTCTTCTTCTTCTTCTCCTTCTTCTTCTTCTTCTTATCATTATTATTATTATTATATTTATTACAATTATTATTATCATCACACTCTGACCACAAAAAAGAAAAAAAAATGCAACAAACACGACATCAACTTTTCCTGCTGGAAAGAACACGGCGTTCCACAGTGTGTTCACGATGTGTTCATAGTCGACTATGTGAAAACACTCGAATTTAACAGTGTGAAGATGATTTCACAGCGTGATGTGGTTTTTCAGAGAGAGTTCACATAGTAATGCTCTGTTTCACACTGTGAATTGATGATTCAAAATGTGTTCACAATGTTAAAACGCTCGAATTTAACAGTGTGAAGAGATAAGTGTGAAGAGATTTCACACTGTGTTCACAATGTGTTCACACTGTGGGACACTATGTTCTTTCCAGCAGGGTCGGATAGCGAATGTAAAATTATACAGAGTCACCTCCCTGACTGGATGTGCGCATGTTATTGATAAGAAGTACAGGCATTATGAGTATGACATGCGAACAAGATACTGAGTTTTCTATATCCTGCTTTTGACAATATTGATTTATGACAGATTGATTTGATGACATGCTGATACCAGCAACCAGGGACGGCATCACACCTTTTTCTTGCAAGTCGATGGTGTGGCATGTTCTAACTTGAAATCACTTCTAACTAACATTATATCTTGTCAGCGCCATCCGTGGTCAGCAGAATGCTTCAGGGTATAAGTCAAAATAAAGTGACGATTTTATGGAAAAAGCTTGTTTAACTCTTGATGGAATGCTAACCTTACACCTCACAGTAGTGATAAGTAAAATTTGAAAAGAATCATTGACGAAGGTAGGCTATATAACAGTTCCTGAATGCATTCTATCATGAAACGAACGACTGACAAAATCATTTAGTGAGTTTATCACTTTCACGGTATGATTTGTCATCTTCTCTTTTATGAGGTAGAAGACTATAGGATGTGCACTGTTGGACCTGAAACTGACCAGGTGAAATACAGTACAGTGTGTTTGTACAAGCAGTCACTGATCATCTATTCTCCAGCGTTTTGTATGTTAAAGGTGAAAGCACTAAATATATGTAGGCCTATATACTATGATATGCTAATATGCCGCGCCGATTACACACAATTTCGTCACACTTTTACTCATACGATGCACGTAAAACAAAAGATCCCGCTTCATTTATTCATCGCAAAGAGCAGGGTGTTTAACCAGGTGAAGTGGTCCCGCCTTATACATCCAACTGGACCCCATGGAAGACCAGCTATTGCATCTGAATATGGGCTATCCAGCCATCTTCTCAGACGAAAATGAAACAAACAAACAAACAAAAAACAAACAAACAAACAAACTCACACTTTTACAACGTATAGTACAAATATTTTAGGGGGAAAATGCCTGAACTATTGCAATTGTTACAGCTGGCATGTATGTTTGTGTATGGGTTATAATGGTTATTGCCCCAAGCCCCACCCCCACTCTCTGTATACCTACACAACTTCGATGAATCGACATATCAACATTAAGAGGAATCTTTGATTCCTGGAATAAGAGGAATTCTGCCATTGAACTTAAAACCCTGGCTTTACTCTTTCCCAGGAAATGATAATCAGAGGGCTTAAAAATCATTTTGGTAGTCATGGTAGCCAGGCGGAATCCAGAATGGAAAATCTCAACACAATAAACATGATCATTCAGGAGCCTGGCTCCAATACCTAGGATATAATCTTACGGTATGACCATGAAGCTAACCTGCTGGTATGACTCGCTGGTGATCATACACTGCAGGAATAGGATTAAAGCAAAAATACCTTGTATAAACACTTCAATATTGCTGATCATTCTGTATAACTTAGTGAGAATAATCAAGGGGAGACATTGAATGAACGAGGAGTAAAAGAAATATACCACATTTGGGACAATGTATACCATGTAAGGAAAGCTTAAAAAATAACTGATTTGTGTATGTATGTGTGTATGTATGTATGTATGAGTGTGCGTTGGCATGATTGAGTGCGTTATCTATCAGGTGGACTTTACAGAAAAGTCGAAAAAAAGTGCGGCGATGTAGAGAGAAGGACAGAATCAGTAAGAAAATGTGTGAAATTCTTATTATCTATACGCTGGCTTTCACGTGTATGGTGTTTATGTGTTTGTGTGTGTGTGTGTGGGGGGGGGGGAGGGTTAGGGAGAGAAGAATGTGTTACACCAGGCTGCTGTAAACCTGTCAAAGACTACAGTCTTGCCTTAATGTATTGACGAATTGGTTCCATGTGCACTCCTTCCCACGCTCATGCCTGTATCTGCTAGCGTCATGGACGACCAGCCGAGACGAAGTCGATTTTTACTTTCCTCTGTCGAAGGAGCGAGATATACACACACACCCTCAAAGCATTGTGGGAAACGGACACCAGTCAGGCTAATTAGCATAGAGGCCGGCCGATGGTCGGAGCAATAATCCAGCATGTTTGTATCAATGAATTATGCACTTTGAGGTCACTTTAGGACTCCGTAATAGGACTGTAGAAATGGTAGACTATGACGGCAACTTCTCAGCGAAAACTCAATTACAGAGTGTTTTCCCATTGCGATATTCAAGGTGGTATTATAGTACAGTATTTGTGTTAAGTAATAGCGGGCTAAAATGGTATTTCGTATCAGACAAATTTATTTGTTACATACTCATTAATGGTATCATTTTACTAATTTGCTTTATCAACTTTATATAGATTCATATCGATTTGCTACTTTGGATTTTCCCTATCATATAACTTATGATATTCCAAGTGCTGCTCAATGCAACACATCATTTTCCTGTATTTTTATCATATTTTGTGGACCAACAATTTTATCATACTTTCATTCTTCCTCTATAAGGGAACATGGCATCTTTCATTTCATGGGGTTTTTTTTTTTATTGATTGTCATTAAATATTTTGAAATTCAAAACGACTTGGTAACATCATAATACAAACGTAAGGCCTTTGAACCTTATGTCTTCTACAGTAACTATACGAAATCAGGTGTTTTTAAACATATTATGGCAAAAGCAATCAATGTTTTAATTTGTTTTACTTCTGTTAAAATCGTTATCATTTCATTTCATTTCATTTTGTTTATTTCATTTCAAACAAAAATGAAATTGCAATGAAACATTTGAATGAACATAATGACACAAAACCAGTATACAACAATATCATCAATGGAAATATTGAACTGAAATACAATGTGTAAAACAGTTGTAACTGTATACCTAATCAAAGTTGTTGGAAATGGAAGAGACTGCTAAAATGCACTGCATGTAGTTTGCAGTCTCCTCGTAAATGTGATATCATTTTAGTACTGCTTTATTTTCAATATCAACGATATCATGAATCGCCTTTTTTTTCTTATTTTCTATGATTAACACTCTCACGTCAGCTATTTAATATAACAAAAAAATAAAATAATATAACAGATGAATTCTATGCGAAGTAGTTCAAGCAACGGAGAGAGTTACCGCAGACGGCACAAGGACCAAAGAACAATATTGTTCTTCCAATATTTGCCTACCTCTCCTTGATGCTGACTTAATCTGTATTTTATTGATGTGATTACATAGCCTACTTCTCAAGAGTCGATTCTTCACTCTCCAGATGACTACTATACACTAATCGCACTTCAGCATATATGAACCCATCAAAAACAGCAAATACTATACCTGACATACATCCAGACCAATCTATTCACATACAAGGCTTCGCAATCACTATCAATGCTAACTGGTTTTGGTATCCAAGAAAGGACAAATCCTGATTAACGAGTTTTATGTGTCTCTCTTAGAAGAACATTATGTTCATAATACAACGATATAGAATGGATCACAGGTAACTTGCAATGCATCATTTTTATTTACTTTCATAATAGTGTATAACAAAGAATGGGCCCAAAGGAAATAAAAGATTAGTCCAGAATAATGTTGTAATTGTGATAACATTCAATACAATGTATTTCAATTCAATTCAATGCAATACCATTTATTTCTGCATTCTATTGAAGAGAATGTTTTTTTTTTGTGTGTGTCTATTTTTTTGGTCTATTTTGTGTGTGTGTGTGTGTGTGTGTGTGTGTGTGTGTTTGCAACTTCCAACAAAACCTACATGCTAGAAGACACAGACAGACATGCATGGCACAAAATGATTCTACCACCAGATGATTTATCTATTTAATGATAATCAAGGTGGTTTTGAACAGATCAAGTGTCAAGATTACACAATTTTGTCTTATTGGAATAAAGCTTCAAAACAGCGTTATGATTAAACTAGTGGTAGATCTCAGATCTTTATTAATAGAGACTCAATCAAAGTAGTAAATGCATTTTGTATGTCACAAGATGCTCGAACAGAAGCATGAATGCGCATGCATATAAGCAAATGCAGTTGCTTAAATAATATACATGTGCATAATTCTACACATATTCAATATACATATCATATATATATATATATATATATATATATATATATATATATTATAATAATGACAATAATAAGTGTGAGTCGTATATCTTCAGCTACTAAACCCCTGGGCCGTCGCATCTTTTAGGAGTGTGTATAACGAGAGTAAGGAGGCGGTAGACGTTGCTTTTGAATCTTCACAAGTGATTTTACTTCAAGCTTTCGGGCTTTCTGCCCTTTGTCAAGACTGAGGACAAATCGGACAAAATACAAAACATGGATATCATATATATACAAAAAAATAATGATGATCAAGACAATGGTGAAAATAATAACGACAGTGATAGAGGCAGAGACGGCAGAGAAGAAATACGAGTGTATATATGCATCTATCTTACATAATGTGAATTGCATATATACAATCACAAACAAGCATACATAATATTATAAGCATTTACAAATACGTATGACTAAACCTCTGCGCACACACATGTACACATATAGATACGGATATGTACGCACAAACACACATGCGAATCTCTTCGCGTATGTCAAAGCAGGCAACCATATAAACAATAACGACAATTAATAGTAATTAAATCAAGGAGTGCATGTATAAATAAACAGAACATAGGCACACATAAACAAGGAAGGAAGAACAGAGCACATAAGTAGCGTTCTTAACCGGAAATAAGTGTATAATAATGTGTTTGACAGCATTCAAGGTTACAGGAAGGGAAGAACAGGATCTATAAATACGTACAATGTGAGATGCATCTCACATTATTGTACACTTATTAAAATACCAAGGAATTTTATATGAGATACACGTTCTAGCAGAGTGTCATCAAAAATGATATTTGTGCGCAAAGCTTCTATGGAATTGCTAAAAAGCATATACTTAGTTTTCTGGAGATTAAGTGATAATTTATTTGCTCTTATCCACTGAGTAACTTTTTTTCAATTCGGAATTAACAATGCGTACGAGAGTATCTGGATTTCGGTGAGAAAAGAAAACAATGGAATCATCAGCAAAAAGTATAAATGAGAGAATATCAGATGATCTACAAAAGTCATTAATGTGAATAATAAAAAGCGTCCTAATAAGCTACCCTGTGGGACGCCACATTTAATAAATTCCAGATTTGAGTCCTTCTCATTCAAAGATGTCAAGGCTATTCCTGAATTAATGAATCATTATGTATCATGTGCGTTTTTGCGCATTCTTACAGTTACGTAACTGTGTTGCTCGGGTGACAAGGAGTTTTACAGTTTTTTGCAGTTTTTACAGTTTTTAACGCGTTACAGGTGGCTACTTGGTATTTCGCTATGCTTTCGTATATTTTATTCCTTTCTTTTGCTCTTTTTGCTCTCTTTTCTTTTACGTCCCTTTCCTTCCTTTCATAGTTTTCGTTTCTAGGTTGTTTAAGAAGACCAACACTTTCATATATACAGGGACCTATACATTACAAGCTTTGCTTTTTAGCAGGTCCCCACATTTCATGTTTGTTGAATTGTCTTCTCTTGTATTTTTTTGTAATTTACAACGCTATGTTCAATCTTATGTTCAATCGATCGTATCATGTTTGATGTTTTGAAATGTGGAACAATAAAATCAAATCAAATCAAAATCAAGATACGTATTGTTTTCGATTTTGTAGGTAACTACTGAACCACTCCAAGGCCTTCCCCCGTATTCCATAATGAGACAATTTATATAATAAAATTTCATGATTTCGAAGGCCTTGGAGAAGTCCAGGAAGATACCAATAAGATGAGAATGATTATCAATAGTATGCGAGGCGTGGTCAATAAACATCAGAAGGGCATGAATGGTACTGTGTTTCTGACGAAACCCAAATTGAGAATTTGTAAAAACATTATGAAAATTAAGAAAATTAATTGTTCTTACAAATACCAATTTTTCCAAAATTTTAGATAAGGATGAAAGCGAAAAGAAATGGGTCTATAATTACTTACATCAGATTCATCTCCTTTTTTAGATAAAGGAAAACCTTAGCTATTTTCATAAATTCAGGAAAAACACCACTTATTATAGATTTATTGAAAATAATTATGTGAAAGTGGGTCAGCAATTGATGTAATATTATGTATGCTTGTTTGTGATTGTATGTATGCAAGTTACATTATGTAAGATTGATGCATATATACACTCGTATTTATTCTCTGCCGTCTCTGCCTCTATCACTGTCGTTATTATTTTCACTATTGTCTTGATCATCATTATTTTTTGTATATGATATCCATGTTTAGTATTTTGTCCGATTTGTCCTCAGTCTTGACAAAGGGCAGAAAGCCCGAAAGCTTGAAGTAAAATCACTTGTGAGGATTCAAAAGCAACGTCTACAGCCTAGTGACCCTCGTTATATATATAATGATATATATATATGTATATATGTGTGCGTGTATGTGTGTGTATGTGTGTGTGTGTGTGTGTGCGTGTGTGTGTGTCCTGTATTGCGTGTGATATCTTGAATGTGTGAAGCATTTGCTAGACGCCATATATCGTTAAACTCGCAAAGATCAACTCTGCGATACATCATTCTTCGCACTGTTTTTTGTTTTGTTTTTCAATGCTTCCGTAGATTTTCGTGTGGATTATAGGAATATTACTGTGAGGAAATCCTGTTGTTGGAAAGCACCTTTAACGTGTAAATAAGATTTGAGCTTCCACGATATACGCCAGAGCTATGTGTGGTTAACCATTCAGAAAAACATGGTAAGCTTGTGGGAGAGAGAGAGAGAGAGAGAGAGAGATGTCACTATCAACTATTTGCACTTTGGTGTTTTGTTTTAATCAAGGACCATGTGAGCAAATTGACTTTACCAGGGTTTACAGATGACAGTGTTTGTTAGTTCTGTAGGAAAAACATATACGTAAATTGAGATTGTTTGACGCATATGGAATTATGTGATAGATCTTCTCTAGGTATGTAGGAAGGGGAGGGATAAAGGGACCAAATGATAATTACGATATTTAAAGGGATCGTATAGTTTTGGTTGATACCTAATTTCAGGTTTCTAACATTTTTTGCTGAGATAATGAGAAACCTCTTATGAAATATGAAAGAGCATGTAATTCTATGTGGAATTCAACGTTTATTTGATGGATATTGGTTTTGAAATGGCGGAGATATCCAAAAAAGAGCGATTCTAATAAAGCGTGGGTCCCACACTTTATTACGATCGCTTTGTTTTACTTTGTTTTGGGATGTTTCAGTCATTCCAAACCCGATTTTCATCAAATAAACTTTGAATTCCTCTTAAAATGGTTTGTTCTGTACTATATCTTGAGTGTTTTCTTATTATCTCGCAAAAAAAAAGTAAAAGCCCAATTCTCATCTCCACCAACACTGTACCATCCCTTTAATGAAATAATCAGCAACTATCAGAGCGGAGATGCTGTCACTGAATTCCATTGTGCTGAGCAAGGCGTTTTTTTTATCTCTTGAAAGAAGTAGTTATCTGTTCTCGATTAGTTAATATTGATGAATTAAATGCTTAAAAAGATTTAAACGTGTTGATTCAAACACTGTGATAGAGTACCACAATGTCTGTGCTTATATAAATGCATAATACCGTACGTTAAAAGATTGAAGAAAAAAAAACACACACAAACACAACAGCAACAAAACACAAGCCAGATTGAATCTTTTGAGCGAAATGTTAATAGTCATTCAAAATATCTTCTTCTTCTTATATGGCTGAAAAGGAAATGATGATGTAAATGTTTTACTGTAGCTTCATTACCCATCTTTGTGGGTTTGGAGCTCGACGACAATAGTTTTCCACTCTAAAAAGTAGCTATTTTGGTAGACATTTAACGGTCAATATGTGTATTTTGTACTGAAAGTGCACCTCTTTCTTCTGCAGCCCATTGGGTATTATTTCAATAATGCCAAACATGCACTGTACTCCTAATATCTTATGTCCTATAATTCTCAACACTCTCTGTCTTTCTTCCTCCCCCACCTCCCTCTTGTTTTCTCATCTCAGCTCTTCCTTCTGAAATATATAATTTTTACTCATACTGCGTATATATTCTGTATTTTAGGGCATCTTGTTAACAAGCTTTGCCTTTTTAACTAGGTCCTAAACAGCATTCTATGATTACATATTTGATACCTGCTCCAATTTGTGACTGATATGCATTATGATATCTACAATTTCAAATAACATGTATGTGAAAATGTTGAGCATGTAAATATCTATGAAATAAATTGAATTGAACTGTGTTGAATTCCTAGACATACACTGCGTAAAATGTGAAAATGTGAAATATTGAACATACATTACAATGCATTCAGAGCTATAGTCTCTTTTACATTCAAAATAATTAGTGGCCGATGGGGAACATTGTTTGTCACTATGCATGAAGATAGAGATGTCCCATTTGGTAATCGAGAAAGTGGTTATTTCTTTCAGGTAGTCACTGTTGTCAAAAAAAAAATAAATGAATTCAGAAACTGAAAAAAAAAGTGTAGCATTGAGTAAACACACACGCACACAAACCCAGAAACGACTCCCAAACCGAAATGTTGTATGCTCGGTATTCTTTGAGTGCTTGGGACCAAGAGAGAGAGACAGAGAGAGAGACAGAGAGAGAGAGAGAGAGAGAGAGAGGGAGGGAGAGAGAACAAATATGCTCCCCCCCCCCATACACACACAAACACACACACACACACACACACACACACACTCCTCCACACTGCGATCTCCGGTATAATGCGTATTCTATGATATCTACTCCATAAGATTTCCTTTCACTTTGTATTCCATTATGAAATTCTTGTCATCAGATGTTCAAGATCAAATTACGTCCGTTATCCTTTGCTGGTGGTGAGATTTCAAATTGTTTTAGGGAAACACTGCCCTGTTTTATTTTGTTTGTTTGTTGTGTTTTTTTACGTGTCAGTATTATGATTTATGGGGTTTTCTCTATTACGCAAGGCTGGTAGTAAAAGAGTACCAGGAAAATGGTTGTATGTTTCATGTATCCTGTCACATAATCGTATTGTACCTTCGCATTTTTTTTTAATGATAGTCAATATGGCTTCCTGAAATAGCATATACCTCTTTCACACTTTAAGAGTTTTATGTCACAAAAATCATATCCAAAGTCACCCAGTTGTATTGCCTTGGACTGTTTCCTATACGGAAACTTAAGTGATATATGTAAATAAGAAATTGATATCTATATTCTAATTCATTAAAGAAAATGATCACAGTTCCAGGAAATGAAGCTGAAGCACGATGTATTTGTATTCTCCATATGATTTTTTAATGCAAATGTACAAAGGACAATGTTTATATCATAATTATAATCATGAAACACAAAAAATAGACGGATTGCAAATGTCACAGTTATTCTTTTGTACCATGTTCTTCCATGAGGTCCAGCACAATTGTATTGACAAGTTTGAATATTATGTATCTTACAAGGCAAATTAAACCCTTTAAAAAGCACGAGCATTAACTCAGTAATATTTAGAATCCACCTCCTCCCTACCCCCTCCGGTCAATGTCTGTTAAATCTGTCAATCAATATTGCACCTGCGGTTGCTATGACAACATATTAATGGAACCACAGCTTGCATACAATTACTTCATACATGACAGTCATTAATGAAGACAATTGTATCTCCCTCATATACAGCATATATGTCATAGTATTCCAAAGAACCCTAAAGTATAATTACATTCATTAAATATCTTTAAACAGAATAATATTATAACATGGAAATTCGTTAACCTTTCTATCAAAATAACTAAGAGAACTTGCTTGCCAAGTGAATAACTGGATTTCATCCTGCAACATAGTTCAGTGATAACGACTTGTACGCCTGACATTATTTGTCCTAGATTTAGGAAGAGCAATTTCATCTGCCCCTCTCAAATTAATTACTGGATTTACTATAGGTGTCTTTCAAGTATTCTGGTGTCATCATTGCTTAATAATCGTGTAAAACAAATGGCATTGTATGTTTCATTATTTGACTTTCCAGTGTAATATTGACTCTCAATATGTGAAGAGTTTGTTTGCAAAAAACAATGAAGATTTTGAAGTACGGTCTCTGTCATAAAGTACAAAATGATACCTTTTAAATGATATATTGGTCACTACATATAAAGGTACAATTTTGAAATTATGGTCAAAAGAAGCAAAAATTTTCTTATTATTCTCTATATTTTTCTTGACCTTTAATCGCAAATATCTCCATTTGACAAATATGGACTTATCGATTTTTGCGAACAAACTCTTCATGATGTACTTACATAACAAGCTGGTCAAAGCAACTTGACGTTCTCTTCAGCAACTCAAATGGGGTCTATACTTGTTCCATCTCATTAAATTTTTAATAGGTCTAACTGCCGTCAAAAGTTGAAAATAGATAAATAGATAAATAAATGAATGAATGAATGACTAAATAAATAAATAAATAAATAAATAAATAAATAAATAAATAAATAAATAAATAAATAAATAGATAAATTAGGCGTCATGTACAGCTAACCACTCTGCCAGTTTGGCAGACAGAGCTGAAGCTTAAACAGTTGAATGAAAGAAAATGTTTTGAATTATTCATGAATCCTATTCGATTGTGTCATGCCTATAACGAGAGCTCTATCAATAGTTGTAGTTAATTCCACGATTTGAAATATTAGGAATATGTACAGAGACCCAACCCAAAAACCATAGTTCTTGAATAAAACGTGTAAATCCATAGTAAAAAAAAAAAAAAAAAAAAATAGAAACTCAATTCCCTTTCCCTCTCTCTCCTCCGAGAGTTGGTAGAATCTGAGCTATACATACTGTACAACCTCTCTTTGCTCTCTTCCTCATCTGCGTAGTGCAGACACTGGATGGAAACATTGAAACCGGAAGTTCGTAAGAGTTGTTGCCACGTGGCCAACTTCCGGTTCCTTGTAGCACGAATCGGTTTCACCTGCACGAGGCGACAAGTTTTCAGGGCGGAGACAGTGGGTAGCGAGTAAAAGGAAATTTGTTGTCGGCCGCTATACGTCAATAGTACGATTAAAATCAAAGTATGATGGGATGGACTGAATGCACGCTTTTAAACCATTTACCATTGGGTAGATATGAGCTTTTCATTAATCGAGATGTTGAATAAGATTTCTCACACCATACGTGAATGAATCGTTGATATGGAAGGCGCATAAACTGCCCTAAATATGAATTAGGATATTTCTCAATATTGCCTTTTTATACTGCTGAGCGGTTGTAACAAAAAGGCCATAATGAAAGCCTCACTTGCAATAATGGATATATTTACCTGAGCAATACGATTGAAATGTTTTTAGCACAGATATTGTTTAATGGTGTAATTCGTAACTATGAATAATTCAAAACTACAAGAAGTGCTCGCAGTGAGGGCAAAATGGCTGGCCAAGAGGAAATCCCTGTTCAAATTGACAATAGCTAGAACGTTTATCATTTTAACAAGACAGTCAACATACTTTTTAAACACAATTGGACAAAAAATAAATCTTAGAATCTTTAAGTTCCCCAATTTTCAAGTCTATTGGTCACCAATTACCATGGTTACTTTAAGATACTTTGATGTCATAGTCAGGGAATTGTCAAAAGATGCAAAGAAAAAAATTATTTATGTCAATAATGTTGTAACAATATTGCATATTAGAAAGATTATAAACTAGTGCATCTCTCAAATAAGATGAAGATGATATACACGTACACACGCAATTAACTTAAATTCAGTTCTATTCAATCATACTTTATTTCCCTCCAATGTAACACACCATGCAAAGTATACGTTGCTTTGGTTAATTGCATTGCTTAACAAATTATAAGAAACACAAAATAAAGTAAATTACAAAATGTATGTATATGAGATGAGCTGGTATGATATCAATGAATGCAATAATAAATCTCTCTCTCTCTCTCTCTCTCACACACACACAAATATGATTAGGTCTATTTGGGTGTTTTCTTTGAATAATTTAGAATTGAAGGGGACTCTGAATGATTCTGTGTGTGGATAATGGGAGAAGATCGAGAAGAAAAACCTGTTTATCTCATTTAGTTTGGGTGATGATTAATTGGCTGGTAATAACTTGCGAAATCAATCTTTATGGGAATACCATTTCGTGTGTGTATGTGTGTTTGCCTGATTTTGATGAAGGGTGTTTTTTTAATATCATTTTTAATCTATTTTTAGTATAATCATCAAGCGGAATCTGGAGCACGTATCGAAAACCACAACAATAACACTGCTTATATCCACAACATTTGAGTTATTTTGATTGAGATGAAAATAGATCAACGTGTCATGCTCTCACTTCGCCGAAATTTAGAAACTGTATAAGAATTCATCACCTGCATGTTTCTTTCTTAGACTTGTCATAAAGCCTTGTATCGGTGGTAATGGAAAGGAATCAACATGGCGATATACCTTGCTGTTGCCATTATAGGGCTGGCTATCTATAAGTGACTCTTCAGAACTTGATAACATCATAATAATAGCACCCAAGCAAACAACTGTGACACTGTCCTAATTTACCACCTGCATGACAGTCTGATTGTTATTGGTCTCAGTCTTTCAATTATAACAAAGTACACCTAATTCGCCTATGACAGAGATGTCTATTTCTTTTAGTTTGCTTCAAGTCCTACTATGTCCTTCAAGAAGTTATCATTATCATTATCACTTTCTCGTTATATGATTAGTCATATTCTTATATTTTGCGTTATACTTTCGCACTTTTTCCAATGTGAATTTGACAAACGTACACTTTGTGTATGTTTTACCTTTTGTTTGTTGGGAATAAATTATAACAGAATCAAATTGAATTAAATTTAAGTGAATTTAGTTGCAATGAAAAAAAAAAGAGTGTCCAATGGGTGTACACTATATACTGTGTAGACACATTGCATATATATGTATAGTTTAATGTATTTCATATCCAAAAGTGACAAATTTAAATTCAAATGCAGCTGTATTGTCGTTGCATTCTCTACTTTACGCGGGCTGCAGTTATATTTTGTAATGCTTGTTTGTTTTGTGTTTTTTTTTTCTCATTTTGCTCCAAATGAGCAGTTGTTTTAATGTGCCTGTTTGTTTGTTTTTAAGAAAAATCTCAGTGGGGTAAATTGTCCAAGTAAATTTCTTTTAACACATCTGTTTGTCTAATCCAGCGGTCTCTTCGTTTCCCTGTTCATCTATAGCGTGCCTGGTGTAAGAACAAGGGGAAAAAATCCCTCATGGTGTGATACAGGAATGATTCCCTCACATCAAAGCGGCAATGGAGGGAACCTTGGTAATAATGACGACTAACACGCATGACCTACCGGCTTGTCCTAACTCCCTGTATCTACTCTGTCTTCTACCTTCCATACAATAAAACCCACAAACCTTTTCGGCATTCTCTAATTACAGCATTTTACAAGGCATCTTTGCTCCTTCTGACGTAGTACGTCAATAACCAGTCGTACTGTCTGATGATGTCGACAGTGTGGAAATGAAATCGTCATCCGACCAGAAGTTCCTCCAAACAAATAATTGTTGATACGTTTGAAGCGAATACTGGCAGGAAAGATGGAGAAGAGGAGATAGATGGAAGAGTTTATATCATTGATTCCCTTTGCATCATTGTCTGAAAACACCATGCATGCAAACGACTTAATAACGAATTAAATCCTGAGATCCTGTTAATGATGGTCTCATTTTGAACAATCAGTCACTGTTAGATAGCGTGGCTAGAATCTTCACCTGTGACTAGCTTTGAACACAGAGCCTAAGAATTGGCAGTGTCTTGGGTTCTATTGGACAGGTAAACACTTACACAACGAAACGATATGTACAACAAGGACAAAGCGAGAGGTACCACGAACAGATAATTTTAGGCGATAACCACAACTGTGACACGCGGATACTTCTAAGCACGAAATTCAACTCATAATATTTTTGAAAGCAGATATACTGAAGGTTGTAAGCTAACAAATAATGGTTTCAATCTCATAGGCCTATTTCTCCAGGAAAGCGTTCTTAACATTAATCTCCATGAAAAAAAAAGTAATAATCAATACGTTCAATCCATTCGCTTCCCGTTGTAATTCTTTTATTATTATTATTTTTTTGCCTCTCGCAGTTATCAGCTTTCGTCAATGTTAGTGGTGTTTTGTAGTTCAGTTCAGTTCAGTTCAGTTTTTATTTCTGCATTTCAATATTTCAATATTTCTGCATTTCAATATTTCTGCATTTCCCGATAGTCACCTCCTTTTTGCGTTTTGATGGTCACCTGTTTTTCGTTCTCAAAGGCCAGATATCATGATTCATGTTTGTTAGTTCTAACTGGTCTTTCCAAGTAATAATCTTTCTTGCTCCTCTTGTAATCCTTGTTTGTCAATGGCAGCAATCTTTGGTCGCTCCTGATATGAGTTTTTGATCGTTCTTGGTAGACATGTATTAATCTTTAGTTGCTCCTGCCTGGCGGCAAACTTTGGTCGCTCCTGGTAGTAATTTTTGGTCACTTCTGATAGTAATCTTTAGTTGCTCCAGGCAGAAGTCTATGGTTACCAATGGCAGCAATCTGTGGTTGCCCGTGGTAGAAATCTTTGGTCGCTCCTGGTATCAATGTTGCTTACTCCTGGTCTTTGGTTATAATTCTTGGTTGCCAATGGCAGTAACCTTTGGCTGCTCCTGGTAATAATCTTTGGCCACTCCTGGTATATCTCTGGTTATTCATCAGTAGTCGTTAGTTCCTTCTACTGAGAATGACAATGATCTTTGGTTACACCTGTGAGTAACAGCAGTCGGTCCTGGTAGTAATCTCTGTTCCCTGCTCGTAGTATTGCAAACACTTGGTCGATCCTGGTAGTGATTCTAGGGTGCTCCTGGAAGTAATTTTTGCTCTGAGCTGTTAATGACATTTGGTGGTTCCTGGATGTAATCTTTGGTCATTCATCGCAATGATCCTTGGTTGCTCCTGGTGGTAATATTAATTAGCCGATCCTGGTGGTGATCTTCAGTGACGCTCCTGGTAGCAATCTATGGGTGTTCCTGGAAGTAATACTTGGTGGTTCCTGGTAGTGATATTCGGGTGATCTTTCAGTACTATGATATGATAGATTTACTTGCTTCTCGAAACAATCTTTACTGGTTCCTGGTAGTTTTCCTTGTCGCTCTTGCTAGTGATCTTTGGATGTTTTCACTGGAAGTAATTGATGATTGTTTTAGTTAGTAATCCTTGGTTTCTCCGTGTTACATTTTCTTTCCTTCTTTCTTTTTTTTTTATCCTGGTAGTAATCTGTCTTTGCTGCCGATTCTAATGTTTGGTTGCTGACAATATGTTAGTAATCTTTAGTCAATTTTGGTTAAAAAAAATCTTTAGTTGCAAACAGAAGTAACTTTTCGTCGCTCCTTTAGTTAGTATTTGGTCAGTGTAATCTGACTTGCTTCCTGCAATGATTTTTGGCTGCCCATGTTGGTAGAAGTTTCCTGCTCAGAGTAATTGGTTTGTTGCTTCCGGATAGTCACTTTCTGTCGCTTCTGCCAGCAATCGTTTGGTGGTCTAGAGAGCTTTCTTTGCTTGTTCTTGTTAAGGCCACCGCACACTACACGATCAGACTGGTCTTAAAGTCTTAAGCCAAGCTGGGTCTTAAGACCAGTCGTACGACCGGCCACCGCACACTGTACGACCGAACCTTACGAGTAGGCTTACGACTGTAAAGCGCGCGCAGTGCGCACTGCGTGCGCTTGCATTTTACTGCATTGTGAATGGCTGAAAGCCTACGACCGGTCGTAGAAATTCAACATGTCAAATCTCTACGACTGGCGCTAAGACCCAGTCGTACGACTAGAAAATGGCAAGGATGGACGTCACACTTCTAGTCTTAAGGTCTTAAGACCGGTGAATCGGGGCAAAATCGTGTAGTGTGCGGCGGGCTTAGGTCATCAACGGTTTTATTCTGTTACTATCTTCTGGTTATTCCGACAATTATTAATTAGCGTCCTTCATGGAAAGCGCTTATAGCCAAGGAAAAAAATTATTAATTAATCGTTAACGATTTAATTGACATGTCTTTCATTCTTGCCGTGTTCAGTAGAGAGATAAAAAAAACCCGAATAATTTTGTACAGGACTGTTCCAATGTCCGTCTATTCGCTAAGCTGGTAAACTGTTAGGTTGCTTTGAGTTAAAGTTAATGTTTACCATTGGGAGCAGTGATTAAAAAAAGAATGTTCAAGGTATTCACATTTAATGCATATGTGTAGGTCAGTTGTATCACAAAACATCATACCATGTAAAACAAAATGCAATAAAGCCTGAAATATAATCAAATATCACTATTTTTTTTTTCCATTAAACCACAACTGCAGAAGATTTAGTCTAGAAGAATTTTTATCATAACTATTGTTCACATTTTGTGTAATGCTTAACATTTATTCAAATTTTACGTTGGTTCTTTCTATCCCTAACTCAAAGTGTTTTTGTTTTATCTGCAAATGGTAAATAATACCTTTAAGTAGATTCTGTATTTAGAGAAATTAACCGAAGTCCTGTACGCATGACATAATCTATGCATGTATAATGTTTGTCTTTGTATTTTGGTTGTGTTCATGTGTATGTACAGAATAATAATAGAATTAAAGATAATGATTATGATGATAGTATTAACAATAATGATAATAACAATAATAATAACAACAATATAATATAATAATAAATAACATTTTTATAACGCTTAATACTGACGTTTCTAAGCGCATTCATCCAAAAAAAAAAGTCAAATTAACATACAGTATTATGTACAAATTATATAACAACAACAACAATTAGGATTGAGTAAATAGATCAGTTTTCAGCAATGACCAAAAATAATCAACACTTTCAGCATTTCGAATATAAAGAGGGAGTTTGTTCCAAAGAGATGGAGAAATAACAGAAAAAAAGCCCTAAATATTACCATAAAGGGTACATGCAGATACTGGGACCCTGTGTTGGAGAAAGTGGAGGAAGAACGGAGAGAACGGGTTGAAGTAGAGGAAGAATGATGATATACAGATTGTAGTTATATTGAAGTTGATTTCTCGTGATACATAGTATTGATATCAGACACATTTTGTTGCAACAAAGTGATTGACAAATTGCCCTAAATCGATGTAAATAGACACACTTTGAGGATGCTGATTCTCCATTCAACTCAACGTAAAACCTTCTGTTAGTACTCAGAAATGAAGCCTGTAGCTTTCTGTAAAAGGTTTGGGATATCTGCAATGTATTCATGAACACTACTTTTTGATGCCAGGACCTAGAATGGCTGTCGGTCACCAAGAACCATAAGTTCCTAACACAGTGCAGACCACTCAGGTCACTTTTTCATGAAATGGGTCATATTAATGAGGACAGATTTTGTATGATTTTGGTGGAAACGGATCAAGTTTGTAATAACATAATATTATCGTCATGTATTGTTAGATACCTTTTGGAGGCTTTTGCACCACTTTCTTTATATCGCTTGTCAACAAATTTATCATTCAATAAAAAATAAGTATTTCTAATGCAGCGTTTTTACACAGCAAACTGATCAGAGAGCTGTTGCAACAAAAACATGATATGCATGTTGGTATCCGTGGGCTTACGTTTCAGCGTTCATGTCGTCGTAAATTATATCATTCTTTCTAACATTGCGAGGAAAAATGTTTTCTGCCGGAGCCGTGCGACGTTGCCCTTTTCAAGCCATTCTTATACATATCGATTCTGCTTGTATTTGTGAAGCGAGTCAGATAGAGAGTCGATAAGAAAGACTTTTAATTAACATTGCACCACACACGGCAACTGAAAAGTCCCAAGCAGATTAGACTCATTTCCAGCCTGCTGACGGCTATCAAGAGAATGGATGGGGAAGTTTTCTCTAAGGTAAATGGAGAATATGTGACTGTGAACAGCTGAAATTAAGACTACTCTAAAGTTAAAGTGTCAAATAATGGACTGTTTGTATATATATATATATATATATATATGGATCATCAAGAGAAAACATGGTAGATTAACGACTTAGCTTCAGCATGTGGAAGGAGAAACTATTCCATTTCATATGTTTAATTAGGAATAGTTGTGTGTAATATACACGAGACACATCTCATATAGTAACAGGTAACACATTACGTGTGTTCCTTTGTTGAGCAATAAATATGAGCATGAGTAAATACTGCTCGTACTCATGACATGACGATGGAATTATTTTTCTTTTATCAAATTCTCTTGTTGGTAGGATTTGTACAACTCAAGCAGTTTATTATCGCACGCAGCGTCAAATTATGACGTATCATAGTACTTTTAGTGCGACATACAATGTAACATACATAATTATGGTATTTTATTATTCGCTATGTGATCATGACGAAATAGGGGTTTAAATGTCAAAAATAAAACTGATAAATCCTGCTTTAATGATGAACAGTCATGTTAAGGTTTACAATTTATTGTTTATTAGACAGAATTTATAGCTGTCCCATTAAAATCCAGAGAGATTCTTTAGAGAAGAGCATGTCTCCAAGAGTCTATATGATTTTGTATTAATTCTTTTTGCACACTGCACACTATCTTAATTTCATTATGTCCTTTTGAATCTGGTTGAATCCCATCGCCTTCATATTGCATAAGGTATTTTTATAATCTTCCAATCTTCCAATATACAATACCATTACTTGCTACTTTCGGAGCCAACTGTTTATAGCTTGTTACTTTATCTATGGAATCTAAAGCCTATTCTTTTTGTTCACTGTCCAATCGTGTATGAAAAAAAAAAAGTTCAATTTCCAATGTCAGATTTCCGTCTTATCGGTGTCCTGTTAAAATAATTTATTTCTTCGAACATTTGTAAGTTACATCTACTTGGTAATGAGATGAAAAAAGAAATGTCCCTTGGAAATTTTCCGTGAGCTATGATAGATATTAGGAAAGTGATTGGAAAGTGTAAAGCGTTTAGTTATTCTCTTTTAGCCATGCTCATACCTTGACAAGCATAGCCATCAAGATGAGTGTCATTTCTTGCTTTTTTTTTAAAAAAGTGAAAGCCTCGGACTGGGCGCACCAGAGCGAAGCGAACAAACTTTTAACATGGTCTACTCTCTGACAGAATCTGTACTTTGCACGATGACGTGGTAGCTAATGCATCGTGTTTGTTGCATGAAAGTAATATAGGAGACACGTATATACTTGTGCGGATTATCGCACACCGTAAGTTTCTTGTTGCATTTGCTTATGCTTATGTCTACAACTCCTTTAAAATGTAAAACATACCTAATTCAAGTTGGAAGAATGAAGAGAGAGAGAGGGAGGGAGAGAGAAAGAGAACGAGCGTCCATGGGACGTGAAAAGAGAAAATATCATCAATTTTGCTTAGTAGCAGGTGGTGTGTAGTGGTGTGTTTTGTTCCCGGTGAAAAGACTTGAATGACATCGAGCTAGTATCGGTCGATATTACCATGACAGTATGAATATTTTATCACCCATCAACCTGCAAACGTTCTTTCGTCCTAACACACTTCTATCCCTAACATCTTATGTCCGAGTCACATATACCACCAGACAGCACGTAGCCAGAGATCTCAGCCAGCCGTGTCGGGGTGGGTTGAGGGTCTAAGGGTTAAGGATGAGGACCGTTCTTTTAATATCGGCGAGCATTTGTTTTGTTGTCTTAATCGAGGGATTGCCACTGAGTAAGGTGTGACTTGAGATTGTGTTGATTTTATTCCAGTACATAGAAAACGGCCGTTGGAGACATTTCCACACAGTTTTGAAAGATGACAGATTCAAAAAAGAAGTCTTATGATTATAACTCCAGCATATTTCCCCATTATAATTATTCCCCCACTAGAGGATGATAATAAAACACTAGTAAATCATCTGACCCATTTTAGATATGCCACGCCCTATCCTATTAACGTAATCCGTAATAAAGGGTCCTATCTACCTTAAAAAAAAAAATAGATAAATAAATGAGGCTTTTGAAGAGGACGTATGTATGAACGTGAACACGTAACTTAGACGGAGAGAGAAAAGTACATTAATAGTTTGTGTTGTAATATACTTAGTAGGTCCTAAGTATATCAGTTTCGGCGCATATAAAATTATATATATATATATATATATATGTATATATATATAATTATATGTATATATATATATATATATATATATATATATAAATATATATATATATCCCTAGTTGGCACCTTAGGAAGACATATTGGGGGGAAGTGTCTTCATTAGGGAGACAACTGGTCATTAAGGAGACAATTTTCGTGTCTCCATTGCGTAAACTGCCATTGAACATGTAATAATAAATTCGCATATAAAACAAATGGAAATGTCTTCCAAATGACCCATCTAGGAGTATATATATATATATATATATATATATATATATATATAATGGGGGGGTGGACAGAGAGAAACCAGTTTTTTCAGTAGGGTGAGCTCGTGAGACCTCCGTGTACGTCTGATTCCTATACAAACTTCTCCTTCAAACTTCAAGCTTCAATTTCAGAAATGTTCGAAAAACTCGGGTTCAATCACCTCGGTAAGACATGAAGTATGACATGTCTTGAGAATGATTTTTGTTTGTGTGTACGTGCGTGTATGTGTGTGTGTGGCTTAGATATTCGCATAATTTGAGTAAATATTGCACTGTGGCTGAGTAACAAAGCATTAGACATTATTCCATGAGCTTTTCATTCACATGATAAGGCTGGTATAATGGAAACGTCACTATAACGTCATTAGCCCAAAGCATTGCTCAGTGTTGACAAATACAGTCTATGGGAAGGTGTTTACGAGACTCGAGATGCTGTTTCGGTGAGATTGTGAACAACAACAATCATTCCACTGAGAAACTGCCACAAGGCACGATAAAAACAAACCACCCATATACTGATATAGGGTCGATTTGACGAAGCGCATCCTTTCTTCTTCTTTTTTTTTTTCTTCTGGTTTCCTGCTCACGAGTGCTGGTATCATACTCTCTTTGATTTATCATGTTTAGTTGACTAAATGCATGAAATATCATCAATATTGATACCCTCGCCTAAAAGAGAGTATGAAAAAAATGAAGGCAACCGAGCACTAGACAAAAGTGAAGACAAGTTTTGGTTCCATATCACAGGAAATCAAGGGTTGTAATTTTTTTGGTGGTTTCATCCTCGGACAGTGTGTTTTTATACCCACACTCTCTTGTGACCCGGATGTAAATCTGAAATGCCCGGATGGTGATGATGATGATATGATGATGATGATGATGATGATAATAATAATAATAGTAATACTACTACTACTACTACTACTACTACTACTAATAATAATAATAATGATAATAATAATAATAATAATAATAACAATAATAATAATAATAATAATAATAATAACAATAGGATTAATGGTATTAGGGCTGTGTAAAAGATGTCATTCTCGATGAGATTCTTCTAGGTACAAAAAAAAAGTGTTATTGTGGTGATGGTGGTAGTGGTCTTGCAATGTTAGTGATTGTGTTGTGTGATAATTGTCATTGAAGATGTCTGTACAATGAGTATCTATCGTCTCGATCAGTTAAGAAATTTCCAAGAGAAGTGCTGACACTCATCAGCTGACCTGCTGCCAAGAAACTTATGAAAATACATAACGTGCTTAAGACGAAAATGTTTCGAAGCCTTTATAAAAACAGAGATCAAACATATAAATCGGCTACGAGTACAATAATTATTAATAATTACAAATCATCGGTTCTGCTCTTGAAAGAAGATATGGTATGAAATAAATGAGATGGTAAAACTAATGGTTCCTTTCTTCTCTCACACTCACTCCAGCTGACCGCGACAATCTCTTTCACCTTCGTCATGCTTTCCATCATGTCTTTCTGTATGGAGACCGCTGAGCCCTTCATCGTCACTTCAAACACGACCATGGGGCAGATCAGCGAACCCGTTCTAACCCTCTTCGTCATCGAAGGCGTCTGCGTTGCCTTCTTCACCGTCGAGCTGGCTGTCCGATTTGCCTTCTGTCCGAACAAAACCAAATTCTTCCTCGAAGTCCTAAATCTGATTGACATTGTGGCGTGTATCCCGTTCTACGTGGACGCGGTGGTCAAGCTCGCCAAGACGCATCTCACGGGGACAGTCAACGAGTTCCTTGGCTTTCTCCGCATCGTCCGAATTTTCCGCATCTTCAAGCTGGCTCGCCATCTTAGCGGACTGCAGATCCTGATGCACACTCTCCGGGCTAGTGCCAAGGAGCTGGTCCTACTCATCGTGTTCCTTGGGCTTGGTGTTCTGGTGTCATCCAGTCTCGTGTACTACGCCGAACGCTGGGTAAATGCAGAAGACCAAAGAAACGATTTCCCCAATATTCCCATCGGCTTTTGGTGGGCGGTGGTAACCATGACAACCGTAGGGTATGGAGACCTCGTGCCTCGTACGTGGCTAGGGATGATAGTAGGAGCAGTGACTGCTATCATCGGTGTGCTGACCCTGGCCCTACCCGTACCAGTCATAGTCAATAACTTCGCCCTCTTCTACACGCACGCTCAGGCCAGAGCCAAACTCCCGAAGAAGAGGAAACGAGTGCTGGTAGGAGCGGCTGACGCCCTCAAGACTCAAGGAGCCAACATGTCCTCCAGCATCAGCGGCTACTCTACCCAGTCTACCACAGAGGAGGATGATACCAGTATCAGGAGTGATGACCTACCAGTCAAGACAGGTGGGTTTCTGGTCGCTCCTCTCCTCAGCTGCAGCAATGCTGGAGTTAAGCTCTGTGATGCTTTAACTTGAGAATATAACTCATAAGGTTTGTTCTCATGACGCTGAATGTAAATGAAGTAATTTTATTGACACATTTGTCCAACAAAGAAAAAAGTTTAAGAAATAATGAGACGAGTTTGGTGCCATTCAAGTAAAGCATTATAGGTTAACATGAAATTTTTGAGTATTGTTGACTACTCATTATCCTCTATAATCGAAGTTTCGGTGAATGCTAGACCATCCCTCACTTTACTGGACCCATCATGATTTCAGTGACTAAAATGACGCCGCATCAGCCATTGGCATGAGACAATCTGGATATTCCCTCTTAGTGGAGCGGCATAGCCGAACAATTGTGCATTTTGTGATAAAAGCACTAAAATTTCGTAGGCAGGTTGACAATCACGTTCAGATTAAATTTAGATATTGGGCCATCGCAAATAGCGCCCTCAACGTCCATGGCAGCCATTTTTCAAAATGGGTGCCATAAATGCCATGTTCTCGTAAAAATTTGCTAATTTTAGGAGATAAAAGTCAATAAGATTCCGGTTGCAAATGGGAAATTACATTCAAAATAAATCTAGATATCGGGCCATCGGAAATAGCGCCCTCAACGGCCATGGCAGCCATTTTTCAAAATGGCCGCTTAAATGTATTTTTTTTTCAAAATATTTGCTAACTTCAGGAGGGAAAGCCAGTAAGATTTTGCAAAGAAGTGGGAAATTACATTCAAAATGAATTGAAATATTTGGCCATTGATAATTGCGCCCTCAACGTCCATGACAGCCATTTTTCAAAATGGCTGTCTAATGTGCCACTTCTTCGATGATTTTGCAAATTTCAGAAGGGAAAAGTTAACCCGTTCCTTCCGCAATTCTCTGAGTGCCTTTAATGCCCCCAAACGAGATTCTTTTCGCCCGTCGACAGAGAGGCACACATGTTGGTAATCCAGCTGTGTGAAAGCAGTCAAGCGGTTCATTGTGTCCCCCTTTCTACGGTCAACTACATGTGCCCGTGAACAATGGAAATATCGATCGGGTGCGAGGTATGAATAGTGCGTGCGCTGATGAGCTCTCAGAATCTTTTGTTCTACACAAAACCAGGTACCTGAATGAGGTGACCAGGGTCAGCGAACCCGCATTTCTATTAAACTGATCTCAGCCTTGATCATTATGTACATGTTTGTACGAGTTTACAGCAGAACAAGCAAAAAACTAAATCAGGTAAAGGTACATAATACTGTAAAACCACCTTTTTTAAACAGCAGGGGAACAAATCCTGATAGAATAAACTCTGATCTTTTTATCAAACCCACTTTTCTGAGCATTTTAACACCAAGAAACATGAATTTAGGCCACTGAAGCAGGCACCCTTGTCTTCATTTTGGGAACCTGGTAAACCAGGTTCCCGTATATCAATTGCTCCCACGGGAACCTGGTAAACCAGGTTCCCGTAAGGAACAGGTGAATAAGATTTTGCCCATAAATGTTAATCACATTCAAAACAAATCTAGATATAGGGCCATCAGAAATTGCGCCCTCAACGGCCATGGTAACCATTTTTTTCAAAATGGCCGACATTCATGCCTTTTTTTAAAGGGAAAGCATTTTTTTCCCTTTCTTGCAAACAAGCGGGAAATTACATCCAAAATAAATCTAGATATTTGTGACCGTGCACCTCAAAACGAACATAAAGTCGCACACACTGATTTTGCGTGAGGACTGAAAATAAGTGAAATGGGTCAACCTACCCAAACTTGACTTTTTCATATTTTCTGAAAGAACGGGTCTTCTTTTACATTATGCTAAAATTTGGTATCATAAAACGGGCAGGAAAGTGTGTTTTTTTTAGCAATTTATCTCGACATTTTTGGTAGAATAATGTGATTAGGTGTGTCTTTAGAATCCCTTTTTCATTTCTGAAAAACCTTGTGCACACTCTTCACTTTCAACTTTAATAACTTTTGAAAGGATAGTACTACTGCTTTGAAAGTTGGCAGTAATTATGGACAGAATGTGTTAATGAGGCATGCTTAATTTCAATTTAAGCTGATAATCCCTTCATTGTTGTTACTCTGGTGGTTTACTTCCTGTTTTTTGTCCCATTCATCGCACAGCCAACACGGTTTGGTAAAGATTAAGCGCTTGAACAGACACTGTACTTCAGAGCCTCTTTTCTCAGTTCACACTTTTCCGGAGTTTGTGCTTTCTTTCCAATATTTAGATAGGTTAGGAGAGTCCATTTGATTTGAGTTATACATCATTTTAAAGCTTAAAGTCTGTTCTTTCAGAATATGGTCTTCACTTAAACTTCATGTCTGGCGACTTTTTGTTTGTTTTGAGGTGCAGGGTCACATTTGGCAATTGAAAATTGCACTCTCAATGGCTATGGCAGCCATTTTTTTTAATGGGCACTATAAGTGCCACCTTTTCATTAAAAGAATGCTAATTTCAAAAGGAAAAGTCAATGAAATTTTGGTTATAAATGGGAAATGACATTTAAAATAAATCTCGATATTAGGTCATCGGAAATTGTGCCCTCAGCGGTCATGACAGCCATTTTTCAAAATGACCACCATAAATGCTATATTTTGAAAAGATTTACTAAAATTAGAAGGGAAAGCCAAGGAGATTTTGCAAACTAGTGGGAAATTACATTCAAAAGTAAACGTATTGGGCCATTGCATATTGCCCCCTCAGTGGCCATTCCAGCCATTTTTCAAAATGCAGACGTCAATCAGAATTTCCATAAAGGTGGAAAATTACATTCAAACTTAGTTTGATAATAGGCCATCCAAAAGTGCACCCTCAACAGCCATAGCAGCCAAGCTTCAAAACAGCTGCCATGGATGCCCCCCCCCCTTATTTTTTGCAAAAAAATGCTGATGTCAGAAGGAAAAGTCAATAAGATTTGCAAACAGGTTGAAAATTATGCTCAAAAATAAATGTAAGTATAAGGTCTTCTTAGAAGGTGCCCTCAAGGGCCATGCTGACCGCCATGGATGTCTGCTTCTTTTTTTCTTTTCTTTTTTGAGGAAAGATTTGCTAATTTCAGAGAGAAAATCAATGAAATTTGTACATATGTTGAAAATCATATTCAAAAGAAAATGATATATGAGGTCATTACAAATGGCACCATGGCAGCCATTTTCAAAATGGCCACTATAGATGCTATTTCTTTCTTGAAAATATGAGAATGCCTGAGGAAGACAATACAATTTCTTTTGCAAATTGACAAAAGACATTCAAATAAATTCAAGTTTGAATTTGAATTTGAATTTGAAATGAAGATATTGAGCCACCATTTAAACTGAGCCACCATTTAAACATCGTCCCCAAACGGCTATGGCAGCTCTTCGAAAATGGCTTCCACTCACTTCTTTTTTTTTCTTTGCCTATTCCAGAAGGAGAAAGCAATAGAATACTGCTAAACGGCCATTATATCTAATGCAATCTGGTGTTCAAAGAAATTTACATTCAAAAAAGGTTTCATCGATGGGTTAGTTCTAAATTCATGTTTTCAGTTTAATTCTAATTGCAGTATTCCGCGTGTGACAGCTAACAGTATGGATATCAAAGATATGTGTTTTTGTGGAAGCATATCAAGTCAATTATTTTTTTTTTCGTAAAATGAAAGGCCATTTTTTCATATCTGGCTTAAGAATATTTAGGAAGTTACATTTTAGAATAGATACACGTCAGATAGTCCCATATATTCAATGGTATGGTGTTACTGTCAAAGTTAATACATGGCGCCATTATCCCTGGATATTCATATTACTCTTTTTCGGAAATTTTTCATGTTTGCCACCTAAAATATGCATTCATAATTGGTGAGATATAATCTCTAAGCATTTGCCTTGTTTATTTTAGTTGCTCCTCAAATGATTTCTTTAACACATATTTCAGATTATATAATGTCTCTGTGAGTATTCTACTGTCTTCTCCTTCTGAAGTTAAGCAAAGTTTCAAGACAAAAAAAAAAGAAGAAGAGTGTATTGTAGCCATTTTGACAAATAGCTGAAATAGCCATTGAGAACACAACTTATGATGGCTCAATGTCTAAAATTCTTTGTATGTGAAATTGTCAACTTGCGCAAAAAATGTTTATTGTCTTCTTCCGGCATTAGGACATTTTCATAAAAGAAAAATGGCGTGTATGACAGCCATTTTGGAAAATGGCTGTTATTACCGTTATTAGCAACTTTTTTCTTATTGAAAATTTGCGAGGGAACAATTTCTAGAGTTAATGCAATCTAGATATATTGTTTGATCTTAAACATGATTTTCAATTTATGTACACATTTGTTGACTTTTCTTTCTGAAATTACCATTTTTCAAAACAAAATGATTTTAACAATGGCAGCCATTTGGGAATACGGCGGCCATCGCCGTTGAGGGCAGTATTATATTTATTATTTATTTTTCAAACAAAATTTTCAAATTGTGTGCAAAATCTTATTGACTTTTCCTTTTGTGAAATCAGGAAATTAAAAATAATGGAATCCATGGTGGCAATTTTGAAAAATGGCTGTAATGGCCATTGAGGGCGCTATTTACAAAAATGAAATACATAGGCGCAAGATATATTTCTAACGAAATTTTTAAATTGAGGGCAAGACATTATTGAATTTTCCCTCTGGAATTAGTAAATTCAGAGAAAAAGGTGGTATTTATGGCAGCCAATTTTAAACATAGCTGGCATTGGCGTTGAGGGCGCAATTTGCGATGGCCTTACATCTAAATTTATTTTGAATGTTATTTCCCACTCGTTTGCAAAATCTTGTTGATTTTCCCTTCTGAAATTTTATTTTTTTTTGCAAAAAATTGCATTTATGGCAACCATTTTGAAAAAAAATGGCTGCCATGACCGTTATGGGACGCAATTTGCGATGGCCCAATATCTATATTTATTTTGAATGTTATTTCCCACTCGTTGCAAAATCTTATTGATTTTCCCTTCTGAAATTTGTAAAATTTTACAAAAACTGGCATTTATGGCGGCCATTTTGAAAAATCCCTGACACGGCCGTTGAGGGCGCAATTTGCAATGGCCCAATATCTGAATTTATTTTGAATGCTATTTCCGACACCTTTGCAAAATCTTATCGATTTTCCCTTCTAAAATTTGTAAATTTTTACGAAAAATGGCATTTATGGCGGAAATTTTGGAAAAAATGGCTGCTAATACCGTTGAGGGCGCAATTTACAATTGCCCAATATCTAAACTTATTTTGAATGTTATTTCCCACTCGTTTGCAAAATCTTACAAATTTTCCCTTCTGAAATTTTGAATTTTTTGCGAAAAATGGCATTTATGGCGGCCATTTTGAAAAATGGCTGTCATGGCCGTTGAGGGCGCAATTTGCGGTGGCCCAATATCTGAACTTATTTTGAATGTTATTTCCCACTCGTTTGCAGAATCTTATTGATTTTTCCCTTCTGAAATTTGTAAATTTTACGAAAAATGGCATTTATGGTGGCCATTTTGAAAAATGGCTGCCATGGCCGCTGAGGGCGCTATTTACGATGGCCCAATATCTGAATTTATTTCAAATGTCATTGTCAACATGTGTGCGAAATTTGGTGCTTTTATCATAAAATGCACAATTCCTCTAATTTTTCAAGCTATGCCGCTCCACTATCTCTATAGCATTGTCCTGAGTTAACAAACACGACCAGCCAATCAGATGTCTAGCAGGAAGATATGTCCAACTCCAAACCCAAATACCTAAAGCTAAGAAGTGTTCAAAAAATATATGTTGTAGGGAAATAAACAAAGACATTTTGGTCAGTTATGTAAAGACTTTATGTCCTATTATAGCAGAGGGGAACACGTGGTTCTCGTGTGATAATACCTTAATTGAAGAAATTAAAATTAAAAGGGATAGTATCAGGTGGAAACATCACATCTCGTGAAACTGATGTTAAGTCTTAAATAAAGGAAGCAGTCAATTTGCCATTATATCTATACTATACATCCAGACACCAATTCCCGCGATCCTAAGATAAAAACAGACGTTCAACAATTTAGTCATTTTGCCTGCTTTATTTACACATTTCCTCACCTAGTATTTCAAGATAGAAGTGAATTACTGTAAAACAAGGAAATTGTGTTAATCCTACTAGCGATCAGTTTAAACTGATTCCTGTTCATATTTCATCACATTTAGCAAACTCGTATCAAACAAAGCAAAATATATTCTGTACAGCATGAAACGTGTTACTGAAATGTTGAATTAATCTTTGAACTCTGCTCTCCCTCTCGCTTGTTTCTTGTTGCCATAGTATCAGGTTCCCTTCTATCCAGCGAGAAGAGAGAGACGCCAACGCACCTGTTCACCGCCGCCAGCGCCCGCGGAGAAAAGACCAACATCAGCGTTACTTTCACGGACGAGGCTGCAGAGACATTTAGCCCTAAGAGATGCAAGTCGCCGGCTTCTTCCCCGACTGCTACCGCTGGAGAGACGGAAGGCAGCAAACCTCGGAGGATGGTGAAGAGAATGAGTCTTGTCCCTCAGATGAGACGAGAGAGCTTCGCCCCAAATGGTAAGAAAATCTGAGTGCTGTTCGTTATTCCGAAGGTTCGCTATTCCGAAGGTTCGTTATTCCGAAGGTTCGTTAATCCGGAACACACAAATTCCGTAAGGTTCGTTTATCCGAAAATGGAAAAGGGTTCGTTAATCCGAACATTTGCGGCGTTATTCCGAAGGTTCGTTATTCCGGAGATTCATTAATCCGAAAATGAAATTCGGATTAACGAACCTTCGGAATAACGAATCTTCGGACTAAAAGGCCTTCGGAATAACGAACTTTCGGAATAACGAGCTGTTAACCGAAAATCTATCAGCAGCAATAAATAACAACTGCCATGGCTGTGATGATAGGTGATAATTAACATCAATCAAAGGACGATGACACTTGTTATTTCATGCCTATCAACTATGAAACAAGGAACACACTTAAATGAAACTAATTGTCTACACCAGTTGTCTGCCGGTTCATGCTTGTTTAATCCTTGCCTCCCGTGCATGCCAGAGTGTCCGAATCTTACATACATCGAACATCTATACACATGTGTTGCTTTCAAACACTAGATGGCGTAACTATTATAACATTACAAATGAACACATACAACACCCTTCCTTCTTTAATGAAACAAATCAACTTAATAAAATTAACAAAATTAATAAAATATACTTATACCAAAAAAAAAAAATCAAATCATATAAGCATATATCAACATCATTATTTCCACTTAACCAATTTCTTCATAATCTTGAAGCCTACATAATATGGCAGTTTGTTGTTGTTGTTTTTTTTTTCAACTTTTCCAACTACCAAATGTTTCCTTTTTGTTCACTCTGCTTCCTCACACATAATATCCATTTACTCTGTCAAATTCTCTATAAAAATTTGACCACACAATCTAGCATTGTAACATGTGTTGTAATGACATTGTGTGTTAGTAACATTCCACATGCATTAACATACTTAATGCATCCTGGTGTGTGCTATACTTGGGTATTGTGTCATTGTATCGATATAACAAATAACATACTCGTTCAACATTGGGGTATTATGAAACTGAGAAGCCGTATCATGAAACTGAGAAGCCGTAACATAAACATGTATCACAAATTCTGTAACTATCACCATTCAAACCATATTTGCTTGAACCATTTTTTTTTTTAGAACATCATATAAACCAACAAATAAATCCCTTGACATCTAAAAATAAAAGTGTATAATTATCATAAGAATCTTCACTTGTACATAAGAAAATCTTTCATGTACGATGGCGGTCGTCGAAGCCGCGAACTACGTCGAATTGGTTGTGGAGGTGCTCTAGCACAATTATCTGTGCCTCTCGCTTCGCGACTTGGAATTGCTTCGCGATTCACGTTTCCCGAAGCTCTCGCTTCGCGATTTGCGTCTGTTTCGCTATTGAAGTTTCCTGCATCTCTACTTGGAAGCTGCATCCCAGAACTCCCGCTACTCTGCGCACCATCGCGATTGATGCGTATATCAGGAAACAGCTCTGCTTTGTGGTTGAAGACTTCACTCGTTTTGCGGAGATGTTTTCGATTTCTGCAATACTGTTGCCCGTGTTCTGTTCTGACGGTGTATGATCGAACGTCTGCTTGTTCCAACACTTGAGCTTTAATCCAGCGCTTATCGTGGGCGTTTGGATTTGGCTTCATACGCACTACATCCCCTTTACTCAAAGTAGGCAGATTTCGTGTTCCTCTGTCATACCAGCACTTCTGCTTTTGTTGCTTCTGCGTTTTGTTCGCGACCACATTCTCCACAGTCTGCGGTTTTAACAGGTTTGTAGACGTTGGAACTAGGGTACGCGTGCGACGTCCAAACAGCCGTTGAGCTGGCGAGCTATGAAGTCCTGCTGTAGGTGTATTGCGCCAATTGAGAAGTGCTAGCTGGAAATCGCCTTTCTCTGCACTCGTTTTGCGTAACAGGTTTTTCGCGATTTTGACGGCACTTTCCGCTTTACCGTTGCTTCTCGCGTACCTAGGTGAGCTGGTCTTGTGTGTTATCTCATAGTCTTTCATGAAATTCGCGAAATCCTGCGAGTTGAATGGAGGACCGTTGTCTGATATGATGCAATCAGGGATGCCATGCCCTGCGAACATTCGCTTGAGTCTGACAAGGATGGCGTGTGCGGTTTTGCTTTGAGGGAGCGGTTCCACCTCAAAATAGTCGGAGTAGAAATCAACAACGCAAAGGAAATCCTTTCCATCAAACTCAAAAAGGTCAATTCCCAGTTTTTGCCATGGGCGCGACGGAAGTTCATGACTATGAAGTGGTTCATCCCTCTGCTCTGGCGAAAACATCTGGCATACCTCGCAATGCGAAAGATAGTCGCGAATGTCTGTTGTCATATTCGGCCAGTATACACATTCACGCGCTCTGTTCAGAGTCGATTGTAGCCCCGTGTGGGCACAGTGTAACCGTTCTCTGATGCGTGCCCGCGCTTTCGTGGGAATAACACACCGCTGTCCACGAAAAATGAGTCCATCCTCAAAGGCCAACTCATCGCGAATACAGAAATATGGCTCAGTCCCACGCGGTAGACTATGCTTGTCTTCAGGCCATCCTGACTGTATTAGTCCCTTTACCGATTGCAAGACATCATCTTGCATGGTCTCTCGTTTGATTATGTCCAGCGTTTGCTGCGATATGGATACAAGTCCATCTACCATGTGTACACACTCTGCTTCTTTCTCGGCTAACGACTGATCAGTGTTCGGCAAATACGCACGAGACAATGTGTCCGCAAGATGCATTTCTCGTCCGGGTTTGTAGAAAATTTCTACATCATACTCCTGAAGACGAAGCAGTAGGCGTTGCAGTCTTTTAGGTGCGGATGCGAGCGGTTTCCTTGTGATTGACACCAATGGCTTATGATCGGTCCAGAGGATGACTTTGCGACCATACACATACTGGTGGTTTCGCTCCAGTCCGAAAACCTGTGCAAGGAGTTCCTTTTCTATCTGTGAATAGCGCGTTTCTGCATCTGTCAGCGCTCGGCTACTGTAAGTCACTGGCCTGCCGTTCTGCAACAAGACAAACCCAAGGCCTTTGTCCGAAGCATCACCTTGACCCTCTAGTGCAATTTTCTCATTGAAGTATGCTAACACGGGCGCAGAAGTGATCAACTTCTTTACTTCAGAGAACGCATTTGATTGTACCTCTCCCCAAGACCACGGGGTATCTTTATGTGTGAGTCTACGCAATGGTTCAATGGTCGCTGACAAGGCCGGCAGGAACTTGGCTAGATATTGAACCATACCAACGAATCTTTGGACACCAGGTACATCTTCCGGTTCGCGCATCTCGAGTAATGCGGCAACTTTGTCTGGGTCCGGACAAACACCCTCACGCGTTAAGCGATGTCCAATGAACGAGACTTCCTCGCACTTGTACTCAAACTTCTGAGGATTCAACTTGATGTTTTGCTGCTGACAACGCTCAAGGAATCGCTTCATGTTACGCTCATGATCAAGACATGCTTCCTGAAGACTGTCGCCTTGTCCAGTGATCAGAATGTCATCGGCTATGACGATGACACCTTGCAGACCTTCGAGACATTGGTCAAGGCGCATTTGGAACAACTCTGGGGATGGCGAGAGACCGAAGGGAAGACGACGATAGCGATATCGTCCCCACGGAGTCTGGAAGGTTGTCAATGCTGCTGACCCGTCATCAAGCGAACACTGGAGAAACCCTTCTTTGAGATCCGCTTTACTGAACACTTTCACATTTGTGAGCTGAGGTAACACATCCTCAATGCATGGTAGGGGATAATGCTCACGCTTCAAGGCTTTATTGAGGTGCATTGGGTCTATACACACTCTGATCTTTCCATTTGGCTTCTTAACTACAACCAGACTAGACACCCAGTCACTTGGACCTTCAACTTTTTCTATGATCCCCAACTTGTCCAACCTGTCTAACTCTGCCTTAAGCAATGGTTTGACTGCTAATGGGACTTTTCGTGGAGGCATAACAACTGGTTTGGCCTCTGGGTCCACAGTGAGATGTACCTTCCTTGGCATACTACCAAGGCCAGAAAAAAACATCTTTGTACTCTTCCACAATGTTTTCAAATTTGTCTGCTTGTACCTGTTGAATATTCTCATACCTCACTTCAATCAGCTTCATTTGCTGTGCTGTACTAGATCCCAACAATGGCCTGATAGTGTCACTGTCTATCACTACAAAGGGGACTAAATATTTCCTACCATTCTTCGCATTCCTTAAGTGCAGCTTACACTTTCCTAAGATAGGCATTGTATCCTTGTTGTACATGGTAAGAACTTGCTTGCTTTCTTCAACGACTGTATCCATGGGAACATGCTTCCTAGGGATCACATTACAAGTTGCTCCCGAATCAACTTGCATAGCAACAGTTTCCTTGTTATCAACAACCATAGTAACCATTATCTTTTTGGCATACTTTGAATCTGAAATCTGATTGACTTCATCACTCAATGTAACTACAAGACAGTCTTCCTCAGACTGATCATCCTGGTCACCACCATAATCGAGATCATGAACTTGTGTAGTACCCTGTTTACACACACTGGCAAAATGGTTCAACTTTTTACATTTGTTACATCGTTTGCCCCAAGCAGGGCATTGATTCTTATCTCTAGCATGTTTCTGACCACAGTAATAACAATCAATCACATTTGGTCGCACTTGTGTTCCACCCCGAAACCTGCCCGAGTTCTGCAGTCTTTGTGGTTTACGACCACGGTTAGGCTGAGGATACTTGTGTACTGAATATGCAACGGGATCATTTACGGCCTGCATTACATCACCTTGTAACTTTGAGGATTCGTGGGCTTTACAAATATCGAAACATGTGCTCAACGTCAGATTCGGTTCTTGTAACAACCGTTTCCTCACATTTTCATCCGAAACACCTACTACTAGTCTGTCACGAATCAACTCGTCTGTGAGATTACCAAATTCACAGGTGCTTGCTACTGATCTGAGTCGGATATAGAAATTCTCAACAGATTCTTGACTATCTTGTGAGCACTGGTTAAACTTGTACCTTTCATATGTAAGGTTTGTTTTTCCCAAACAATGGGCATCCCACAGTTCAATGATACGAGCAAAATTTTGCCTTTCCCCCTCATTCCGAAAGGGTAAACCATTGTGCACCTGTAGAGCATCAGCTCCAATTGCCATAATAAAATGTGCAACACGAGCTTTGTCTGACTCATGCTCTAGCTCTGTTACAATTTCATAACTATCCCACATTTGTTTAAATATGGTCCAGTTTTTCTTGAGATCTCCTTGCAAGGAGAGTGGTCTGGGCAATTGCACATTTGCCCTCGTTCCACCTGACCTATGTCGGCTACTTGTGCTAGATCTACAAGGTACTTGGGTTAACCGGTGCGGCATTATCATCTGCATGACCTTGGACTGTATTGTCACTTGCATGTGCACTACTGGTAGCCATGACGACTGTAAAACGTATACTACCTGTACCTGTGACTTAATTGAATACATGCATTAACTGCACTACTGTCTGAACCTCAATCAGGGCAACAAACATTGACCTTTGGCTTGTATGACTGACATGCATACGGTTAGGGACAGAAGGGATAATGTAACCAATGCGTACATAAACACAGTCCTACACAGCACAGCTACCACAGTCCACACACAGATACTCGTGAGAGAGAGCCTTAGAAAATTATATACCGTACAGCAATACATTGTACGTGTACAGCCGTGCTCAAGTCAAACTTCACACTGTCCTAGTTTCGTTACTTCCTTTGAATTTTGACGGAGAATTCAGTAACAGAGATCAAATAGGGCATTGCACAAGTACAGACACTGACACTGCATATCGAGCGTTCATTACAGTGAGTGTCCTGCCGCTCACCAACCGAGTCGCAATAATACACAAACTACCATGCCAGATCCTTACCTCCGCGTACACGACCATATTAGTGCACGGGAATCAATGTCGACGGGGCCGTCAACGCCGACAGGCACACAAACTCACAGTTAAACAATTACAAACCTACTTTTCAAGACAATTCTTTGTTTTGACTCCTGACACCATGTTATTTCATGCCTATCAACTATGAAACAAGGAACACACTGTCTTAAATGAAACTAATTGTCTACACCAGTTGTCTGCCGGTTCATGCTTGTTTAATCCTTGCCTCCCGTGCATGCCAGAGTGTCCGAATCTTACATACATCGAACATCTATACACATGTGTTGCTTTCAAACACTAGATGGCGTAACTATTATAACATTACAAATGAACACATACAACAACACTTTTGGTTGAAATGGGGCTTCAGGTTTCCAAAACTGTTGAGTTAACGAGAAACCTCTTTATATATGAAAGAGCGTACAATTCTAACAGGAATTCAAAGTTGATTTCATGAAAATTATTTTTGAAATGACTGAGATATCCAAAAACAGATGGGACCCGCCTTTTATCAAGACCACTTTGTTTTACATTGTTGTTTGATATCCCTGCCATTTAAAACCGATTTTCGTCAAATAAATTTTGAATTCCTATTATGATTGTATTCTCTTTAAAGGTCCTGTTTACCTTTGGGAACAGTGATTTTAAAATTTTCAAGATATAACATTTAATGCATAAGTGTAGGTCTGTTGTACCACAAAACATCCTTTCACATAAAATTTTCGATATAAAGCCCAATATAAGGAGATATCTGCATTTTTTCTCAATAAACCGTACCTGCAGACAGTTTAGTCTGGAAACATTTTTATTATAACTATTGTTCACATTTTGCATATTTAACGATACTTAACATCGATTTTACCGATTCAAATTTTAACAGTGGTTGTTTCTATCCCTAACTCACATTTTTAAACTATTTCAAAGCACTAATGCTGGGTTTTTGTTTCATCTGCAAAAGGTAAATTATGCCTTTAATATAATTACAAGTGGCCTCCAATCATCTCACAAAAGGATAAAATCTCAACCCATCTCAACCAAAACAATTCCATCCCTTTAAAGTTAGACATAACATGGTGACAGTGATAACAGTGATGATTGACGACAATAGTGAAATCAACTGACGGTGACGTTCAGAATAATCATAAAATAGTGGTCGGTGATACCGATGATTATTTGTGACAATGACATTACAATCATAGGACTGGTGAACCTGCTGTGACGATTTAAAAAGAAATCGTATTAATATTTGAAATGATGATGGTATTGTGATAATCTTAATGAAGACTGCTTCCCAATGAATGGTAAAAAGACGAAGTGACGAAAAAATACAGCAGACAACCCAACAAACATGAAAATCCTATATGATATGGATATAATGTTGAAGTCTAAATGACTTGCATGTCCATCCGTCCTATCACGCACATTTACGATCTCAATGTATACTCAACAACAACAACCAAAAAAAAAAAAAAAAGAAAGTAAACGCTTTTTCAAGTTTAGATTTCTCATAGAATATTTGACTGGAAGCTAATATATTATATACCATATTGAAGGTAATTTGATTGGCTATCAACCTGGCAGGTCAACAACAACAACAACAGCAAAAAAAAAGAAAGAAAACTTAACGCATGAGTGAACACCATTGTTTTTCTCTTTCAGGGCACAAAAGTAAAAATTGCAAAACTGAACAAGTTGTCATTCATGCGTATTTGCTCTTCCATAGAACAATAAGAACAAACAAATTTCATACGAACAGAAAAATGAATTTAGTTGCAAAAACAAACCTTTGATCTCTTTGATATCTTTAAAGCCTAAAAGACCAATGAAGGCTAAAAATAATGGAGGAAAATAAAGCATCTTATGTCAAATCTAAATTCAAATGAGTTAAGAGAAGAAGTAATGATTAACAAAAATGGTACAAATTTGAGCTTTTTTTTTCAAATTAGAAAATTGTAAATAATGTGTGGTTTTTGAAATTGTCACATGGATTTTAAATCACTAGTTTAAAAAATAAAAAAAGAAATTCTTTTCATTTAACCATCTTTATGCTTTTTATTCCCTATGTCATTTGAAGTTTGACTTGACGGAAAATTCTTATTTTCCCCTTTAGTTTCCCACTTTGTTTTTCTTAGAGGTAATAAAGACATAAAGATAACAAAAACTTATTTTTCCTATTTCATTCATATCTCTCATTGTGTTAAACTGGTATTTTGTTGTCAATGTTATCGTGAAGGGCATTTGCAAATGAAAGAGAACATAATCAATTTTTGCCATTTTTAATTTTGTGCCTTGGAGGACAAAAACGAATGTGCTCACATTCGTAAAGTTTTCTTTTTAATTAACCTATGAGCTTGATAGTCAATCGAATTACCTTTAATATGGTATATAATACATTGACTTTCATAAAAATCCTCTATGAAATATATGACCTCGAAAAAGTGTTTACTTTCTTTCTTTTTTTTTTTGCTGAGTTGTATATTGCACCATGCTCGTATTAAATATAATTTATGCATTTTAATCAACGTAAACAACACTTCAGGTCTGTTGTTAACTGTTTAGGTAGAAAAAAGAATATGTGGTATTTCGCTCTTAATTCCCAGTCACGTGTTCCAATTGTTGTTCATGATTGTGTTACAGTCTTTGAAACATTCCTTCAGGCATCATATTCTTTGAGTTTCTTGTTCGCTTGTTTGTCTGTTTATTCTTTCCGCATTCACATGAATTATACAACACATTAATACATAATGATTGTATAGTATGAAGAGACGTCGAAGGATCGGTTACAGCTCGTTATTCCGAAGGTTCGTTATTCCGAAGGCTCTTCAGTCCGAAGATTCGTTATTCCGAAGGTTCCTTATTCCGAATTTCATTTTCGGATTAACAAATCTTCGGAATAACGAACCTTCGGAATAAAGCCACAAATGTTCGGATAAACGAACCCTTTTCATTTTCGGATTAACGAATCTCTAGTTATAGGGAATTTGTGTGTTTCGGATTAACGAACATTCGGAATAACGAACCTTCGGAAAAGCGAACTTTCGGAATAGCGAACCTTCGGAATAACGAACAGCACCTGAAGGATCGCCCAGTCAGCCGTATTGACAAAGTGCAGCTGTTCTACCCCGGGGTCATCCTCCAACCTTTACCGAGCATAGTAATATAATTATTATACAACATAACAAATTACTCAGAATGAAGACATTTACACATATTATTAATACAAGATATTTGATTTACGGTACCAATTACATAAAAAGGCTTTAACTGCAGTGATTTCTTGTACTATGAAAATCGGTTCATCAGTAAACAAGGATATAGGACACATTTTGCCTCGGTATAAACACTGTCGTTTATATGTTTGATTCTCTATGAAAGATGTTACCCAGCCATAATATATTGTTGAGAAATTCATAAAATAATCAAGTCAATTGAATCTCAATTCTTCTGCCCTAGGTCGGACGAGGGCGATCCAAAATGGACGTCGACGACCAAAGATGCCTTCTATGCCGGAAGTAGAATCATAGGTGATCAGGAAGTATATCAAGTTGTGGATGACCCATCGTGAGGCTGGTGGAGAATATAATTATCAAACCATGAAGTCTTGAGAGTGGGCGTGTCCTTTCGAATTTCGATATGACTCACTCCGCATTATACACGTCATAGGGCTAATCAGGGAGTGGCCACCTCCCTGGGCTAATGAACTTTTACCTTGAGTTTGACTTCCTTTTTGAACCCTCATGATGTAAAAGTTCATTGAGCTCCAGAGATGATGTTTCTTTGATGAGGAATCCTTACAATACATTATTGCTGTCGTCATGACAACAGACATCTGAAGCAGTTGACGGATCCCAATTTTTTGAGTTGTGTTTGATATAGGATGAAAGTTCGGGGGGAAAAAAATGACTTTTTGATTCCGGATATGGCATCATTACTGCGTCCAAGATTTGGCGTTTCGCAGACATCTTACGGAACGTATTCTTCAGATGAATGAAGCAAAACGCAGGACTGGTGGAAAGAAGAGTAATAGGTAGTGTGTGTGTGTGTGTGTGTGTAAGGCCTCGGCTAGGGAAGACTTCTTGAGGGCAACACGGACAACGATAGTTTTGTGACGTAACAAAAGAATACAATCCAACACGTCCGCCACCACGCTGCGCACACAAGAATTATTCCAAAACTCTGCTACGAGAATCTGTCTCGATGAGCCTGTCAGAGTGATCGAATAAATGACGTACTCTTACAAAGGAGACGTGTCATACCGCCTTGCTATTATTTAAGGATCTTGACTTCAAAAACAGCTTATTATAGCAATGTATTTTATGCTCCTTGAAAAAAAAAAATGGAAGTTGTCTGTTTTTATGCAAGTTTCAGTGTGTTCGCCTTCAAAGACAGACAAAAACCACAGCATCTGATATTGGTGTGGATATAGTTCATGACTCGATACTACTCAGACGAGTTGCCTGAAATCAATGCAAAACGGTGTACATATTATGTAGGTGGTATACAAATATACTGGTAATGTTTTCATTAATGTCGGTAATGTCTTCATTAGTCATTATGTCATTCACCTTTATTGAAGCAAGTCATATAGGTGTGACGTTCTCAAACCATGTTGAATGTCTTAAGAATCAGGAGACTTAAGAAACCACTTTCAATTTTGAGTAGATCTATTTTTCTATTCTCTGTGTCTTTAAAATTATGATCTATTTGTTGTTCCCCTAAAAAGGGCACAGTTTCGCGGAATATATCAATTTGTGATAAAAACAAAGAAGCAAATAAACAACCAGAAATAAGACATTGTTAGTGCCTATCTAAATTCTTCTGTAGTATCTATCACCTTCGTACCAAGTGCAAGTGCTAAATAAACCAACCTTTTATGCGGTATAATGTAAACCTAATAGATTAAAAGACATTTTATTTCTGATTAGCATTAATATACAATTCTTGAAATTGTTTATCAGTTTTCTCAAGATCAGGCATGGAGGAATGAATATTCAGCAGCCAATCCCGAAGCATGAATCTTTGTATCTCGTCATATCTGGGCCCTAAACGAGTCATCAAACAACAGACCGCTTAAACGAAACTTTCCTCGTGGATTACCATTCTTAAATCATGTAAATTATAGTTACAGAACTTACAGATCATTGCTACAAACTAAGGTAGACGCTACATTTTATGTTTAATTGAAAAATATTCTTATTTCGTTTAATAGTTACTGTTTAGTAAAGTGGGACCTATGATAACGTGCGTCAAAATTGAATTAAGCGCGTCCCATCTTATTCATGGTCATAGCAGTGCATACGTATACGTCACGTGTCTGGGACACTAAATGTATGTCACGGAATAGCTATTTTCCTTTTATTTTTTATTCTTTCAACAATGACTTCAATAATGTTTGCTCTCTTTAAGTCACGTCCACAGCAGCGAGTCGGATAACTCATGAATTTTCGTTTAAAGAATTGTCGGTATATAGCCATCTTATACTGTGGCCCTTTAAAAGGTGAATAGTCAATGGCTTAGTTTGGGAACCTGTTCTAGACTTTTATCATTGTTTATAAAGTTTCGTTTTCTATTTTGTCCATTGCTGCATAATCATTTTCTTTGTATTCAGACATGGTTGGAGTGTTCTCTGTGGTGAAAGTAACTTGAAATCAACTTCTTGCATCCACCCATACTGTTCACTGAGATGAACTGATCGTTTTAGAAAGAATCGTTTAGCTTCATAATCACAAGAATTGCAATATTGTTCGACTGCTTATATAAAGTTCGGGGTAATAGGTACATTGTATTTTATAATGTTACAAAAGTTAAATTGATGCATATCGTCATCATCCCGATTTTTTCATGACATATCTCAAGCAACTTTCTCTTTTCTTTTCTTCTTCACACAATCACTTTTGTAAGATATTACAATATCTCACTTCTTGGAAAGTATCAACATCTGCTGTACCAGTCCTCTGGAGTAAGTTTATGGCTCAATCTTGCCTTGGAGAGAAAACTTACTGGAAAAGGTTGGGTGTTATAAGCTGGGTGAGTTTCGAAATACGTGCAAGAAAAAGAAAATGATGTTTTTTGTGGAGAAGAGGTGATCGCAGAACACGTCATTCATCACTTTATCATGTTATAGCTTTACTCTGTTTTCCAGTAGAGTGTCGTTATGTGTAACTTTTTTTTTAAGTTTGTGACGTAGCTTATGGGAATCGATTTGATGAAGACGAGAGTATTTGTATATTTGACGTATTTAAAACATTACTTATGTTACAGATACTTACTGCATATTGTCGTCATTTTTGTCCCATACTGACCCACTATTTTATGAGCATAAAATATTGAAAATTAATGATTTGTATTTGTTTAATCTAGGACAATTTATGTATAATTATAATAAAAATAATCTCCCAAATATATTTGAAACAATGTTTCAAAGAAATCAATCCATTCATAATTATCCAACACGGCGATCAAATGATTTCCATTTGCCATTTATGAGAACTTTCTTGGCTCAAAACACATTTATTTACGACGGGCCAAAGTACTGGAATTCACTTCCCAGTAACATTACTACAGCTCAATCTCTGAATTCCTTTAAGAATAGATTAAAATCATTTTTATTGAAACTTTATAACATCCAACAGAGTTAGTTTCCCTTTATCATCTCAGTCAAGTCATCATTCTTTTTTACATAAGTCCTTCTATTAAACTATGTCCCTGTTTGTGTTCTAAATATAACGATGTGTTTTTTTTTTCTCCTGCATTCTTACCAACATAACTACGTATAAAAAATGTTTTGCATTACATTCAATCCAGCTTGTATTTTATCACTTATTTTACATTATGAAATCCAGATTGCTTGCGTCCACGATGGCACATGCTGTAGTTCCCTCTTTTTTCTCCCTTTTTTTCCTCTTTTTTCCTCTTTTGCTTTCCTTTCCTTTTCTCTCTTTTTCCTCTTCCCAATCATTTTGATGTCAGTTGACATCGGTTCGTTTATTGTGTTTTATATTGATGTTTTGTGTATTTTTCTGAGGGTCCCATATCGTACAAGCTTTGCTTCTTAGTGGGACCCTCCACTTCCATCCTCATCCTTAGTTGACTTGTATTATACGCTTTATGTATTTAACAAAGATGTAATCACATCTACTTTTCATTTTCATAATTTTCTTATGTACCTTTTCAAATTTTGTTCTATATCACAAATATCCCGTGTATATGCAATGTAAATAAATTTCTTTGTTCATTTTGATGGAGGTGAAAATAAAGTTGAAAGTTGAAAAGTTGAAAAGTTGTCATAGTTTCCGAGGTCAATAAAGTCATTGATCCTCTTGGCTGTAAAACTAACGTTAGTGTGAGGTCTACCAACACCCAATTACAACATAATGTCACATACCACTTTATCTGTCCCTCACCCTGTACAAAATTCAGATTTGGTAGGCCCTATATGACCCTAGCCTCGCTTATATCCAACCTCTCTTTACACTGGACACAAGGATGGTGACCTGTCAGTTACACTGTAGTACTAATCTAAGCATGTTGACCAAATGAATTATGAAAATATCTCATTTATCTTTTGTTTACAAGATTTTGCACTTCAGCATAAGTTCTTTCATTTTATATTGAATTTATATTGCTGGCTGAAATCAGTTCCATGCCATTACAGATGTTTGTATTATACAGTGGTAGCTTCAAATTTAATTCGCTTTGAATTGATGTCTCGTCTAGTCTTGCACGACAAGAACATAATTCTATAAATCTTGGTATTGTAGTCAGACAACCAATAGATCTTCTGTTCTCTCTTTTTGACATGTATAAAATAATTATTTCATCCAAGTAGCTAATACTACTCCTTTTCTCTGTCTCATTAATAGACAAGAAGAAATACTGATATGAATAATTATGATTTTTCTTGAATCAGTGAAAACAGCGTACGGTAATTTAGAACCTGTGGTGATGTGGCAACACTAGAGGGCGCTGTTCCATGAAACCACCACTGCTCCTTTTTTCCAACACATTATTCGGAGTAGTAGTCTGCTGATATGGACATTATCTCTCACTCTGTTAAAGTCAAAAGTATGAATTGGGTTTGAGGAATGTGATATGCAGTGATGTTTGACTGAAAACAATATGGTGCATTGTCACTTTAAAAACAACAGGATTTTTTTTTTTCTAGTGCATCATTTAAATGATGTGAAATACATTTGTAATATATCAAAGTGCATGTTTAAAGGAAGCTTTTTGTAAATTACCTAGGCGAGTTGGTCAATAGTCTTCTTTTCAAGTGAAATATCCTGTATCATCCTATATATTTCGAATAATAAATGTTCATTATGCAATGATACATATTTTTGTTTTAGTCCTTGATTCTGGTCAATAATTGGTTTACGGTGTATATATGAAGGGTTTGTTTGCAAAAACCGATAAGTCCATTTTTATAGATTTTGAAGTATGATCTCTGTCATAAAGTACAAAATAATACCTTTTAAATGATATATTGGTCACTACATATAAAGGTATATTTTTGAAGTTATGGTCAAAAGAAGCAAAAAATTTCTTATTATTCTCTTTATTTTTCTTGACTTTTAATCGCAAATATCTCCATTTGTCAAATATGGACTTATCGGTTTTTGCAAACGAACTCTTCATATATATATATATATATTTTTTTTTTTTTCTATATGAAGCAATGCTACCACCTCTCCAACAAACACTAATGTTCTACTTCTGCGTGAACTGTGTAACTAGTTTGAGTAACAGAACGGGTGACAATTAAAGTATCCTATAGTCAGAAATTTCAAATGTTGAAGGAAAATATCACTAAAGGATAGAGTGGAAGCAGGTATTTTAAGTCAGCATACATCAGCATACTTCTGATATATTTATCACTGGTCATATCATCGTGCCATGCTGATATTGTTACAATATAATATCACTAACACTATTGATTGTACAAATTATGCTCCAGAAAAATACTAATTTATTTATTTTATTATTATCTATTATTTATTTATTATTATTATTTTACGTATGTGATTATACTGATATACATTTGTATCTTAATTTCCTATATCTTGAACGCTACAATAGGTCCTCTTGGTCCTCTTCTTTTTTTTTTCTGCTTGGATATTCTGCATGCCACTGTCACTATTTACCACTGTAACTCTTGTGTGAACTATCTTAGATACAACAACAATACATGTACCACCACACACTTGATATTGGTAAATATCATATTCAAGGTGCTGATAACATTAATGGTAATAAATATACACATTTCATTTTTTGATAATTAGTCGTTAGTTAAATGTTAGTTAGATGCTCATTTAGTCATTCATTCAGTTATCTATTTTTTTACCTTGTTATTTAGTTATTCATTCATTCATTTAGTTAGTTAGTTAGTTAGTTTGTTAGTTTGTTAGTTAGTTTGTTAGTTTGTTAGTTTGTTAGTTAGTTAGTTTCTTTTTTGTTTGTTTGTGTTTATTTGCTTGCTTGCTTGGCTATACAGTGTTTGCCAGAAACTGCTCTCTTCCCTTGCAACAATGCATCTTTCTAAAACTCTTCACCCTCTCACATTGTGACACACTTTGGATTACACCACAAACTCCAAACTACAATACTTGCATAGTCGTATACAAGACATTAAAAGCAAAGAATTCACAGCTGCAAATACCAAGATTCAGTTGAAGGACAAATCTTTATTCACAAGGTAAATAGAAGCATTATCATATAATGGTCTTTAACACACCAACAGGAACATAGAGAACATTCACAAAATGTTTCATTTTTAATTCTTTTAATTACCATTCTCTTTTGAACAGCAAATGACATATGACATTTCCATAAACAATGTCAGGACAATGAGAAAAATATGACTTGAAATATATAGATATATGTGAAGACAAACAATTCACAGTGATCAATATTTCTACATTTTGCACTGTATGCCATACACCACTGTCAGCACTGTTACCATTTTACCAAAAAGTAAAGAAAAATGTAAAAGCAAATTGATAAAGTCATTACAATGAAACAATGGACCCAGAAAGATTCAACTATGAGCTTCTGTCTTGGTTGTTTGGACAAGTCGGAAAGGACATCTTTCCACAGCTAAACCTGACCCCAAAATAAAAAACATTAGAAGTCCCTTGGTGAAAGGGAAAAAAAGATCAAAATCTATCATGTGCATTTACTACATCAATCTGTCTCATCTCTTTTGAAGAGTATATGACAGAGATAACTCTCACATGACAGAAGAATATATCCAGCTTTTCAAAGAATTATGTACAACAAAAGACTAAGTGACTATTTTTCCCTGAATTAAATTTCCACAGACATGAAAGCAATAAAAGATTGGCTAGCATCCCAATGTGTGCTAGAAATATAGCATGGTATGAATCAAATCTGCCTACTGCAGCAGAAGTCAAAAGAGTAAATAAAACTCATGTATATGATACACACAAAAATGGTATATACTCATACACTTTCATGTTGACAAGGGTTAGATAACACCTGACTCACTGTGAAGTATTTTATCGACATGACGGGTACAATGCCATCAACCCAGAGGTGGTAGTGCTTCAGCTACAATCCATATGTCATACTAAGTATGGATTACTAGCCATGGTCACACTGGCAAAAGATTGCAAAGATTTTGAAGTGTGGGTCACTGGTGTGTGTGCACAAGAAAGAAGAAAGAGCATGCCATCTGACACCTAGTAATTGTGATGTAACAATGCACACATGTACATAACAATGACCGCGCACTTTGGAAGCATCACCCATAAACAGACAGTGGACTGGTCATGTGACTGGTCACGTGACCAACTTTGTGAAGTTTTGATTGCTAGTGTTCACAATGCCCAACGATTGAGAAGATTGGTAGAGGTCTGGGGAAATATCTCAAGATTACGTTGGAAGTTTTGTAGAAAGTTTCACAAGAAGTTTTGCAAAAGTTTGCTGTTACACTACTGGCAAAGCTTCAGGATCTTGAAGATCATGACCTTAAACTTTGCAATTTTTTACCAGTATGACCGCAGATAAAGTCAACTTTGGCAGGAATTACAGTCAAGAGGAGAAAGTGAAATATTGTGTGCTTTTTATAGTTTAGTCTTCAAAAATATGTCTTATAGAAAAAGGAAGGTGAAATGATTGATCAGACACTTGCATGAAAGGAGACAGTTTGATCAGAAATAACATTTGCAATGTACATGCACATAGCAATTCATCCTGCATGAAATGTAGCTTGGTGAAACATGAAGAGCAACATACATTTCTGTGCTATGAATAAAAGAGTGTTTCAAGTACTTTAGAGGATGAATCCAGCTCTCAAACTAGACCTTGGTCTGTCACACACACTTATCTAGGGAAGAAGATGCGCATATATCAAGAATAAATGTGCATCTATTTCTTTCCTTTTTTAATGACTTCCTGTATTTCCAAATGTAGATTCTTGGTACATGAAGTATTTCAATCGACAGCTTTGATAAATCCTCAAAGTAAATAGAAAAACAACAGACTTGGTCTCATTTCGACTTAAAATATTGCAACATTCACAACACTCCTTCGATAATTCCTTGCATTATAACCTCATGGAATCAATCTTTCATAGATGCATGTAGTCCATCCCACATTCATAAAATAATTAAAGGGAACATAGTAGAAAGCTAACCTTACATTGTGATATCGTCAGGGTGAAATTTCAGTATGCAGCACCTTGACTACAAACGTCTGCAATATAAGGCAATAAAAAAAGACATATCATACAGCAGTAATTCAAGAAGATGAAGATAAAATATACAGAGCTGGTAACTTTGTCCATCAGCTGATGACCATAGCTAGTAGCTTGTCCATCAGCTGGTGACCAGAGCTAGATGACCAAAGATAGACTCACTTGACACCTTGCCATCATGCAAAGCATGACTGGACAGAGTTTAAATTTGGCAGAAAATACTGGAGAGTCTGGACAGAAGACTAAGCATGACATAAAACAGTGAGGTGAATCCTCACCAGTCAGAGGCCTGTGACTAATCAACATACATGGAGACAGAATTGAGCAAACTGGGCGAAGAACAACCTGCTCTTTTGTCTGCAGATTTCAGAATGTATAACTTTATATCAATTTTCACACATATTACTTTATACTTCATCCAGGGTTATAGTGTACACACAGTCAAGGATTTCAGTCAAATCAAGAGGGGGGGGGGGGGGGGGGGTTGTAGAGGCAATTTAACAGATATCAGCATTATTACAATGATAACTGGGAGCTATCAAAACACACTGACTGCTATGACTGGTGTGTCTAAATAAACGAGAAAGCAGGAAAAAAAAAAAAAATGACACACAGTTAGAGGTGATCCGGTGGGATATCCTTGTCATAATAATGATCATATGTGACCCGCTACAACAAAAGGATCCTAAAGTCGCTGACGGGTGAGCCAAGCATGGCCCAGAAAAATGCCATTTTCAGGCCTTTCTTTTGATCATTTAGCTTCGAAATTTCAGCAGATGATAGAAGATACATTAGACTACAGAATTATGTTAAAAACAGAAATCCGAACGTTTTGACAGATTTTGGTGATCTGACTTCAAACTCGATTTTCTCGGCTCACCCGTCAGTGACTTTAGGATCCTTTTGTTGTAGCAGGTCACATATGGTCTTTATCCAGGGTAGCCTCTTCAGTGTTGCCACTGCTCTACCAGAGGGCCCTGCCATTATTATTACCCTAGCATTGTCAGGTACCCATTTATACACCTGGGTTGAGAGGGACATGGTGGGTAAGAACATCTCGTCCAAGGATGTCAGCACTGGGTGGGACTCGCACTTAGGTCCTCCGATCGGGAGTCAGGAGTCTTATCCACTATGCCACAGCGCCCCCAATAATCACCACTCTTCATTGAATGTCTTTTGTTTATGAGATGGACTCCTATACAATATGCCTCTAAACACACAAAGAATTGTACTTCTCTAACTCAATTTATACTACCTTGCTTTCTAGACTCACATTATAGGGGACATCTGAGCTTTCACATAATACAACATGTCATATCTTGTGGGATTTTGTTTTTCTTTGTAAATCAATTTAGTACACAGTGTATCATAAAAGTATTTCACTGTGACTTCAATCTTGTTGTAGATTCTCCTGAAAGTCAGCTCTGAATCAACATAACAACATTTAATGGGGAGAATTTGACCAAAATTAACCTGTTGAGGACGAGTCTCGAGTATTCTCGGGCAAGTGTCTATGGGAAATGCGTGTTGTAGCAAAATCAAATCGTCCTCAACGGATTAAATCATTTAATACTGGAAATAATACAAAATTGCTGAGGATGGTATATCAGATAGAGAGCAAAAGAGGTCTTCTAATGGTGGAGTCTACCATACATCCAGGGATCGAGACATCAGAAAGTGTTACAAAGCATTCTCAGCATATCTTCTGCATACTAATGGAGAAAAGTTTCTTGTCTTACAATATCAAATAATTGCAGTTTATCAAATGCAAAAAAAAAAAAAAAAAGTTGACAGTGAAATGACTGAGCTAATAAGCCTGAGGTATTTTTCATTTTGCACCACATCATAAATGGTTAGTAACTCATCCACATTTTCCTGAATAGACATACCAACTCCCCACAGACTTTCACTGATTTGTTGCATTAGATAGAATTGTGTCTCTCCCCTACCAACAAACCTGTTCTTCTGAGTACATCACATTAGACAGCCATACAATTGATTTTCATCATATATGGCTCACACTGAACATGTCAATATGGGCTGCCACAAATTCTTCTGATCATATCTTAAACTCTACTTGTTCTATCATCTAACCAGAGTGACACATAACATGTGCTGACAACTCAAACTTAGAAATTGTCAATAATACCGTAGTCTTGTAGGAGGCGTAAACAAAAAGAAATAACAAAAAATCTTTAACAACAAACGTCAACGAAAGATGTGATCAAGTTTGCAGAACGAAAGAAAATGTGTTGTAACATAGTAACGTGATAGATATGAGCTTTGCCCATTCACAGGTCTAACTTGTTTTCATTTCACTCCTCATTGATGATGAGATCACAGAAACAAACTATTTTTGTTTCTCTAGAGGAATCTTCTCCTTTGAGTAGTACAGACCAAAGTTTAAAGGTCAAGCAGTGACCTCTATATGAGGTAGTTGTCAAAAATTGTGCACTGATACGGTACATCAGTCATCTACTCTTATATTCCCTCTCCAGAGATGATCTAGGAACCAGGGACAAATGCCCACTCCTCTAGAACACACCACAAGCTAAACTGAGCTACATAATCCACTGAATAATGGCTTACCAAAGTCATTAACAATCAAACACTACTGTAAAAGTGGATATTTTTGCGCGACTACTTTTTCGAACTTGGCTGGGTAGGAAGAGTTTTGCATGTTTTTAATTCGGCGGAATCAAGAAACCAAGTATAGGAACAAATGACAAGCAAAAATATTTGCATGCTTGTATTTTCACGCTAGTTTCTGGATGCGCAAAATGCAAGAAAATTTTAACACAGTGAAAATTTCCACTTTTACAGTATGTCATGATTTAGTCTCATCCCACCAGTCCTGATCTGTCCCAAGTTTGATGAGAAGACCACACATAAAACTCAATTTGCTTAACCCTAGTCTTAGTTCAAATCTTCAGTCCTCAGACTAACACTAACACTAATCCAAATCCTAATCCTAATCTACACACCTCTAAATCCCAGTTGTGCGCCGACACATGAAAAGATTAAGACAAAAAAGGATAAGATCAATTTGCAGTGTGTGAATAATCATCATTACCAACAACTGAAGCACTTCACAAAATGGACTGGTAGACTTAAGGCAATTACATGTAGCTGTATGCCATTAACTTGGCATAAAAATAGATGTATCAGTCTATAGTTCATGTGCTATACAAAAAGTCCCTGCTTTCAACATTTCACATACTTAACAATGTGACAAGGAACTACCCCTGTAATGCAACACACATGAATTATGAGATGTTGAAGTAAATGAACGCTGTGAACAAAGGCTATTTGCTTAGAAATGCAAAGCATACAAGATATGGTGATATGTACATACCAAGCCCATACTGACAGATTTGACAATACTCATTTTCTAACAAGTAAAAACACAAAAACCATTCAGAGTCGGGCAACACTGCATCTTTCCTTACAATTAAACCACACACTGGAATATATTCTGGGTATCAGCAGAAACTACTGCATCTTTGACCTCGTCTGGACTTGAACTGATGGAACCATCATAGCAGGTAAGTACCATCCACAATCACAATTTACTTCACTAACAAACCTCTGATTCTATAATATACAAAATAAATTGTTTGGCAAAGAGTTGATATTTGTGAGTTGATTATTCAAGGAACAAAGTGAGACTTTAAGCCTTATATTTCAGACATGAGTGACAAGAATGGAATAAAGCCTCTTTGTGAGGAAAGGTATTTAACATGCCATAAAAAAAAATGACTAAATTGTCAAAAAAGATCACAGCTGTGATTACTGCACTTGTCACAGACCAGAAGCAGTCATACATGGATATCATTAGCCGCTGACCATCCAGTTGGTCAGACTTGAGACAGAAAAGGCAACATTTGAAAAAAAAAAAAAAAACCCAAAACCCTCCCTTACTCTTTCTGAAAATGACTATTTGATGTTTTGTTATGCAACACATTTTGATAAGGTAAGTTAAGGCCAATTGATGATATTGTCAGTTCATAGTTTTGTATCATTTTTGACAAAAAACAAACAAACTCTATTTCAAGAAATTTCAAACCTTCCTATTTGTGTATAGGCCAGCTAAAGGATTGGGAGAGAAAAGGTGAGTGGTAGATATTACAGTAATATGCCTAACGACTATTTGCACCAGAGAATGCTGACAAATATTTGAGTATGTGGGAGCATTATGATTTTGTTCTATTTATAATCAGTATTACAGATAAACCTGACTCCTAAACCTAGACTCATGATCCTATAATATATGCGTAAAATGCGTAAAATCAGTTTGCTGTAAAGTATAGATATTCAAACTATGGAGGAGTAGACATGAATTACTGACAGGAACAAGATTACTTACTCACTGACACACCTTTTAAAGACATCAATATTTTTTTGTCCTTCTTATAACACATTTGTCCTTGACATACTAACAATGAACAGTACAGGACGGACGGTAATAAAGTTCCTGAAATCTGCCTTCGAGGAAGAGTGCAGTGCAAACATATGTCAAAACTGAAATGTGTCAACATACATTGTACATACAAGTTCTTCTTCATACCATGCCAGTATCACACCTTAATCAGTCCAGGGTCCTCCAAACAAACCCACAGCTATGATCCTACCAGAGAAGAATCATGACAGCTTTGTGATTTCTAATGACTATTTGCTACTTTCACACAATCTGGTGTACATGCTTTATAAAACCAGATATTTTTGCATGCATGAAACTTTGGCAAAATTTGTAAGGAGCCACAATTCAAATGGGTAAAATGCACAAGAAATTTTTTGTCTACACAACCCAGTACATGTGACACACTCTTAATTTTTTCATGGTCACCAATTTGCAAAAGTTTCATGCCACCAATGTTTCTAGTTTTAGAGCAATCAAGATATCTTCATCTTAGTAATGAAGTGCACTCTTTCTGTCAATTATTTTTTTTTTTTATGTACATAACAGGGAGTTAAGGGCTGAGACTAATCCAGCAACGTAGTACTTATTTCAGATTTGTGATTATTTTTCTCTAATCCTTTGGCAAGAAGAATTTTCCACACTATTCCCACACATTCCAAGATACAAATAAAGTATCCAGTGGATGAAAGCATGCAGTCTATCTTCACAACTATTCACTTGAAGTAATTGTGACAAACTATTTGAAGCCTACGTACCTGGGACTCTTTATCACCTACTTCAGTCGTGCCTTCTATGTCTTGTATGGGAGAAGCACATTGGATGACTACAAAGTAATGATCAAGATATGAACAACTCGGCTACCCTTAAACACAGCCTTGGAAGTGTGACATGACAGTATCTGACAAGGGAGAAAAAAGGCAAGTAGAAAAAAAAAATCAGGGGAGTTTTTAACTTTTTTTTTTTTTAATTTGTATTTTCTGTCATTCTAGAACCCTGCTGCATAAAAAGATGCAATCAAACATAAGTCAGAAAAAAATGAGTATTCAGAAACTTATGTATGATTTGAACTTTTATGCAACAGGACCCAGGGTAGTGACAGGTCCAGTCAATATTTCAAATATTGAGAATAGTCTCAACATCACGACCCCAGTAATACTCTTTTCACCCACTAAAAGGGATCCCTGGGTTAATGGAGTTGTCCTATAGACAAAATGCATATCAGATGGCAGGTAAAGCCATGTATACAAGCACTGCCTACATGCCTTTGAGACTAACTATATTTCAGGATTAACATCATACTTCATGACCTTAGATGGCAAATGAATTAAAAGATAAGTATGGCTATCTTCCCTTCTATAAATATTGTATAAGCTGAGGAAAAGTTGATGTTTTTATGGTAGGATAGATAAATGTTTCACTGCAAACTGATAGGATACATTAAAAAACAACAACAAAAACCTTGCTGTCTATAATATTTCAGATTATGTAACTGGCAAATAAAAAAGACCCACTTTCTCAGCAGGGCACTGTTTTTACTCCTTGGCTATTACTGAGTTGTGCGTAAGCTCGACTCATGATATGAAATGATAAAAGAAATGATGGCCACTCAGCACTGAAGCACAGTGACACTAGCTTGCTTAATGCTGTAGCAAATGAAGCCAATTGCTTTTATGCATGAAAATAAAATATGAGCCAAGAGAACTAAACTAAAATAATATCCTCATATTACATCAATGTCTGCTGGTATCACAGGGCGGCTGTCAATAACCTCATACATTTATTCTTAATATCTTAACTTTGAACACAACTGCCCACCTCAAAGGATGTGTATGATATATTATTTAGTAATTCAAAATTTAATGCTCAGCAAGTGCCAGCTTAGAAAGATCAGAGGTCCACAAGAAAACACATAGTTCTAGGTGTAACACTGAATTACCTCAGTTTACAATGTGATGATCACAACCCTGTGGGATCACTGGTGGAGGAGGAACATGGAATACACATTGATGATGGGTGGTAATCATTTGTGAGGGACTAGTGATTCTTATGATACCGATACCATGGTACATTGATGATGGGTGGTAATCATTTGTGAGGGACTAGTGATTCTTATGATACCGATACCATGGTACATTGATGATGGGTGGTAATCATTTGTGAGGGACTAGTGATTCTTATGATACCGATACGATGGTGCAGTACAATGCATCATTGCTCACAGTAATCTACACGAGGAAGTCATAAAAATCTAATATAAATTACTTTGGGGTCTTCATTTTTCCTAAGAAAAAGAAAAAACATTTAATAACCAATGCCAGCTGACCAGCTAATTATTAGATTCTCAGGTAAATATAAATGACCAAACATAACAATATTGGTTTCTTCACAGTACTGCTTGATCTCTTACATTCAAGACAAGTGTCTGTATACTCTCCTCCGAGAATCACCCCAATCTCAACAGATGACGGAAATAACCTATAGATCTAACATACTCATACTAAAACACAGGATAAAATATACTGTATGTCCAAAAAAAAGATATTACAACGGGCCCCTCCGCAATGATAACTTTAAAAATAGTGAATCAATCCAAATACAATTTCAGGGTAGGAAACTATAACTCATTGCCCATATCTTACAGAAAACCCCATTTGATTTGCTTCAGTGGTCAAAAAGAAATGAGGAATTTTGTAGAGCATGTCAGGAATCTCTTCCCTCCAAGTTCTGTCTATTGTGTTCACACACAAGAGCATCCAAGTGCTGAACTTGGAAGAATCAGACTCATGACATGCTTTACAACAATCCACATTTCTCTCCGACTGCTTAACCAAATTGAATGGGGTTTTCTGCAAAACAGAGCTAAGATGTTATATCTTAAGACCCTGTAGTAGCATTTAGACCATTTAATCATATTGGGTGTTAGCAATGTGAAAATCTGATTGTAACTTTTTTTTTGATATACTGTATAATGACTTGGACATTGAGGGTTCGTATTGTCATGTACCCAGGAGAATGATGCCAAAGCATGCGAGGCATGTATTATACTTACGGGCATTGCCAGCATTCACATCGTTCTCCTGGGCACACGACGATGTACCCTTTTACTGTTTGCTTGTCAGTAGGGACCAATCAAAATCTCCTTACTGTCCTTACAGCCCTGACTCTTCCTTAATCTCTAAAATGCATGAAATGTGATTACATTTGCCTCTTATAAGTTGTAATTCTATATGTGTAGCCATTTGCTTAAACATTTCTTATACACCAAAATTTCTCTCAGCATAACATAAACTATATTGCATATCAACTTGTCCATGTAAGGTCTCAACAATGTACCTGTATGTTCGTAGTGTAGCATTAGATATTGTACATCTGTATCTATCACTATTAACTATCTGGTAAACTAGTGACTAGTGAAGAGAGGATAATTGTCAGTCACAGAAAGATAGTCAGTTGGTTTGTTGACAGAATTTGGTTGGTTCTAACAAAGTGCATAGTTCCCCTGATTATTACTACAATGGATTTCAGTTCTTCTAATGAACTTCACCACCAAAGAATCGAGTACTACAAGGCAGCAAGACTACTTACTTTAGTTTGAGTTCTAACATCATATGCTTTGTTGTTTGGTTGACTGACTGCATTCTTGTGAGATTATTCAATCAGATTGTCATCTACATAGAATCTCCAGCTTCTACAGGATATATATTATGTATTTCAGGTTGATATGTGATAGATTCTGACTCCATTGCTTACTACCAAGATTCCCCCATGTCATCCACTGAGCTTGCTTGTAATCAAATATTTCAGTCAACATTCAAACTACAATCATCACTGCTTGGCAGGATGAAGCATAGAAGGACAAAACAGTCTGCACAAACCTTGCTGACTGGAGAAAACTTCAAGTGAAATTCTAGAGATCTAAACACGCATACTAAACTAGTACAGTCACGTAAACTGGCCTTCGTATATTTCATTTCTGAGTTGGCATGGCAACAATTGGCACAATCTGATGAGATGCAAATTAACACTGAACTAACCAGTGGACACAATTTCAGATCAAAAAGATTTCCCTATATATGAGGTTTAGGATAAAGGCTTATCTAATACACTGATACCGGATGGCACATCTACCATTATGGGAGGAAAGTTTATTGGCTTTTCCTTTTGCCCCCTTCCCCCCTGAAAAATGGATTCCCTAAAGTAGATCCCCTCTTTAATTGTAAGTAATATTTCTAACAGGGTAACAGCTGCCCTCAAACCTGTGCTAAGGATAAGCCATGTTCATTATATACACTCAAACCTGTCTTTAGTGGCCACCCAAGGGGGATTAAAAAAGTGGTTGTTAAAGACAGGTGGCTGCTATAGACAGGTTCTGTAATGTGGCTTTTCTCTCGGAGGGATTTTTTTTTTTTTTTTTTTTACTGGCCGCTATTCAAAAGAAAAGTGGTCACTACAGACAGGGTCTTTGATGTGGCTTTTCTCGCAGAGGGACTTTCAAGTGCCGCGATAGACAGGTGGCCACTAAAACAGGTCTAACTGTGTTTCTCTGCATTTTGCCTCTACCTGTTCAGTGAAAGGGAACATCTGGTAAATAATATTGAATCAAAACAACTGACAAGACAAAAATAACATCTCTCTTGATGTCATGTAAGAGAAAACCTCCAGCCCATGTCAGAAAAAAATTCCAACCCATGTCGGAGAAAACCTCCAACCCACATCGGAAAAAAAACCCTCCAACCCACGGTACCATCTTCTTGGGTCAGTCCCTTCAACTCTCTGCTAGAATTATCAGACCAAATTCATCAAATAAACCAAAGTTCATTTGTACTTTCAGTAACAGTCAAATATGATTAAATCATCTACTTGAGGGCAATACTGTTTTGTTTCCTTTTAAAAGTAATAGATTTTACCTTTAAGCAAGGAAGGTAATTAATACCAGTAAACTGGAAGGATGACATAGTACATATGAAAAATCATTAAAAACTTGTTACACAATAATATGAGAAGAGGCAAGAGATTTGAAACAAGAAAAAAAAAGTACTTCATCAAATAAAGTTGCAGGATTCTAGACTACTACACTATTTTGTCAATGAAGTATGGAGGTATGTAGGATTGAATACAGACTTCTTCACCAAAAACTTTATATTGGCTCAAGGAGGCCAAATATAACCACAACATTTCTTCATACATGGCGAGGAGCAATATTTCAAGAGGTTTGTAACATCCGAAGATTTCATCTGTCTAGACCACAATAACCAATCAGAATGGAAACGAAAACCATCCCCAGGGTTTGGTGGAACCATGCCTGCAACTAAGGGTATCTCTTGTCATGACAGATAAAAACTGTGAACCAAACCAAAGACCACCCATACTATCATCTCTCCCCCCATTTGGTCGAACACTAGAAAACCTTGAATGAAATACACATTTTGAAATGCTGGACGAGACAAAATTGTATTCACAGCTTTTCATAGTAATATCATTGACTTGATCTCTGAGCTCTGCGCTGTACAGGTGAGGATAGCATTTCATAACGATGGAATTGTTTCTAAAGTTAAAAAGTTCATGCTGTAAATAGAGTAGCATTGTGTGTAGAGAGCTAACCCTGTCACTCTGTTTGATTGCAAAACAGGATAAATACCATTCTTAAACATTTAAACGTAAAACCATCATCAGACAGAGCAAAATAAAACCTTCCAACGATAGGTCAGAGATAGGTATGATTGACGGGCATAAAGACGAACATTTTTGAAGATATGATTGACAGTATCACATATTTTGTAATCATTTATATCATTGTTTAGAAGGTTTCAGTGCAAATTTATCTCAAATTGACAAGAATGGATTTAACTCATTTTCCAATCAAACTCATGTATTCTCAAAGGCATATTTGGGTACACTGACATGTCATGTAATGATTTTCAAAGTGCATACTTCAGTCTTTCCTGAGATCTACCCAAGTAAAGTTGAAGGTAAGACAGAGGGTCCAGCTTAATGATTCAGTTTAACCCACTGAGGACGTGTCCAGAGTATATCCGGGCAAGTTTCTATTGGAAATGTGTTGTAGCAAAATCAGCCCATCCTCAACGGGTTAAGGGTTAGCTTCAAAGGAGGACTTAATTCATATCTTGAGAAAACCCTCCCCTTCTAATCAGAAACTTCAGAGTAGGCTCCCTCTCCAAGTCTGAAAAATGATCAATTAAGTCCTAATCCTTCAAGTCTACACGAATTGTCATTGACCAAGTAACTATCCAACAAAGCAGGAAAAGTCAACACACTGACAAACTCACCAAAGACTAAAACAAATCTTGACAGCAGGACTTCATTAATGTAGAGATGTTTTGAAATGCCCATTGTGTTTGACACAACCCCTTAGGATCATTCCATGTATAAAGGGTGTCTATAGGTGTCCATGGCCGTGGGTGATTTAGAAGAGCTGGCTCTAAATTTCTACTGAGCTACATTATCAGTTTTCCTGACCTGCACATTTGGGTCACACCCCAACAAACTTCACAAGGCCTATACATGCACACACACTGAAGGATTGTTCATTGGACATACACATGGCTCATGACCTTTGACCTCAAATCTCACTCTCAAACATCCTGGAAAAATTATGTTTTTGTGTCACTGCACAAATGGATGTAAAGTGCACAGGACGTGACAGTATCTCCTCTGATCCATGGCTAGAGAGGTGTGGTCCTGGTCACATACAGTATACCACTGGTCACATCGTCACATCCTTTTGAAGAATGGTGACAATACTTTTGTAGTAGACAGTCTATGCTTGCCCTATATCCAAGCAAGCCGTCACTCCCTCTAGACCAGGCAGTGTGGCTGTATTCTGGTGTCTGCTTCCTCTTTGATAATCACATTGTTGAAGACTGGAGGGGTGATCTCTCTCGAGGCTTGCTGTGTCAGCTCACATATGGTGGGAGGTAGACTTGTTGCTGATGCGGTTGCCGTGGCAACAGTTGCTGCTGCCTTCTTCCTGCTGGTCTGGACTAGGTCCTCTTGTTCCTCGTTGCTACACGTCGCCCCGTCTCCATTGCGTCCCCCGTTACTGAAGGCGCCGAGGTCGTAGACCTCCTTGTAGAGCTCTGGCATCGGTAGGTTGTTGCTGCCCAGCTTGAGACGGATGATGAACTGGTTGTGGAAGTCGTCGACGGTTCGGAGCATCGGCAGGAGCAAGAGGCACTTAGCGAACATGTGCGGGTCGGAGCGGTGGTTGCGCATTATCTCCACTCTCAGAGCTTGTAGGAGGCGTGCTTGGATTCGACTGACACTGATCACATCTTGGAGACCCTCTCGATCTGGTGGAGGGTTGGGGGAGAAGAGAGAGAGAGCATTGGCTTACACAGGAGGCACACGTTTAAACATGTCCAAAACAATGTCACCTACACCATGCCTCCATTTTGGGACATTCCTGGTTTTCTTGATGAATAGCTGCATCTTCTTTATTAGATATCTCTTAGTCACAAGAATTCTTTCATCTATCATCAACAAAAAAGCAAGTCTTATTCCGAATCATCAGTGTATGTTCATCTGATCAAACATTATGCAGCATTTAACAATTTGAAGGTATACTCAGTGTTTGCTAAAGAGGTAATGATATTTTGTTTGACTGCCATTGTATACCCACAAGCAGCTGAAGGAGACAAAAAAAGAACAAAGTTTGAATGAAGATATGAATACTTTTTTAAAGACATGTGAGAAAATCACTTTTAGAGTAAAAGAACGATTATGAATGCTGTCATGATTTTTGACTTAAGGTCATCAAAGTATGCAAGCTCTTTCTGCAAACATCTTGAGTGTCTACTTCAGTTCCACTCCAGATTACCATACAAAGTGGCTCACTAACTCACCATCAGCAAACAGGACAACAGCGGAGAGAAGAGCAATCTCAGACTGTGTCAGTCGGAGCCTCATGTGAAGACGCTCGGCAAATGTGTAGATGCCCTGGAAGAGCTCCACTGGCATAAACTTCATGATGTTAGCCTTAGAGATTCGGATCTCTTTGTTGAGGACAAAGGCGTCGTAGAGGATGAGTTCGATGGAGTCCTGAATGGTGAGGATTTCAAAGAGACCCGACTTGACCAGTACCATCTGGTCCTGTTGAGTTAGGAGGGCAAAACCTGTCAAGAGAAAGAAGTGAGGTATACTGCCTTTAACATGATATTCATATCACCTCTATGTTTGATTTGATTTACTTTCGTTCTGTATCTTTGATTTGTTCTGTTTATGTCAAATACTTTGTTCATGGCCTCTCTGAAAAACAGCCTCTTGGCTGATTGAGGGCATTTAACCCCGCGATTAAATAAAATAAACAACTAGAAATGTCGCTTTGGCGACTGGTATGCCTCCGCCATAATGCATGATTTTCCAAATAGGTCTAGATAGTACATGTGGACAACGTGTGATTACATTTTCACAAAATTGGCAAAATATTGAAATGACAAGTTTGTCACAAATGTCTTGAATGTTTACCTTCCTTGACCTAGGTTTAATTGGATGAATAGGAGAACATGTATCTAGGGATTTAAGGACTTTCACTTGACTTTGACCCATTCATACATTTAGGCATTGAGTAATTTTCAAGGTACAGGTGTGGAGAAAAAGTGCAATTTCTGAATTGAATAGTAAATTGTTACCATTTTCATCTGGCCCTTGACCCTAAAATTCATAAGATAATCACTTTCAGGTAGAACATGCATAATATGTACTAAGTTTCAAGATAACTTGAGCCACTTCGAGATATGGAGGAAAAAGTTAGTTCAGCACTTTCACTTGATCTTTGACCTTTTGACCTTTGAGGCAAAAAAAGAAGAAAAAAAAACTTTCCAGAGAATTTCTATTAGGTTACACATGCATACACCAAGTGTAAAAAAATAATAACCCTGCTGGCATTGCATAAATATGAGGGAAATAGTAAAATTTTGAAGTGTTGCACTTGACCTTTGACCCCTGACCTTTGACCCCATGAACCCTACATTCTTTAGATAATCACTTCCAGTCAGTACATGTATATACTATGTTCCATGAAGATACCTTGAACAATTTTCCAAGGCACGGAGAAAAAAAAGAAGTTTTGACATTTTTACTTGACCTTTTGACCTTTGACCTCATGACCCAAACTTTCACCAGAGAATCTTAATTGGGTAATACATGTATACACTAAGTTTCAAGAAAATATCTTCAGGCATTCAATAGATATGGCGAAAATAGTGAAATTTCATGTATTTGACCCTGACCTTTTGACCTTTGAACTTTGACCTCATGACGCAAACTTTCACCAGAGAATCTTAATTGGGTAATACATGTATACACTAAGTTTCAAGAAAATATCTTCAGGCATTCAATAGATATGGTGGAAAAAGTGAAATTTTTTGTATTTGACCTTGACCTTTTGACCTTTGACCTTGAGCATGTGCACCCAAAAGTTGATAGGCACAACTTCACCCCCTAATACACATACATGCCAAGTTTCATTAGGATACCTCAACAGGTTTTGATAGTTACCTTGTCCACAAAATTCATTACGGACGGACGGAAGGACGGACGGACGGACAGACGGACAACCCGAAAACATAATGCCTCCGGCACCACTTCGTGGCGGAGGCATAAAAAATAAAAAACAAAAACAAAAACAAAATGTTTGGCATAACTCAAAGCCTATAGAATACCAAAGGGTGCTGCCACAGCCGTTTATTGCCATGGAAACAGGTTCTTAACGATCTCAAGTAGCCCAAATATCTGTGAACACAATGGTTCTTTGGTATTCTATTTATAAGTCAAGTCTGGCATTAAACTGGTGTACTTATTCTGGAATGGTTCACACGTCTAGCTTCATGTGTCAAGGAACAAGATTCTATCTCTCCAGAAGAGAAGAGACCAAGAAACTCATTGAATATTTCTTAAGTTTTCATGGTCTTCGTCTATTCATCAAAATCACTGTCAAACATTTTGGTCATCTTTCCATACACACTGTCTGCGTCATGCTACACTTCCATCAAACATGTTGAAGGTTGATAATGAACACAGACATCTATAATTTCTCATGGTCAGAGGCATCTAGAGTCTCACTGCAGCAAACATAAACATTTGGCTGGAGGGAGATTTGACCTCTGACCCAGAGAGGCATTGATGGCACCAAAGAGGGGAAATGGGTCTTCCAATCTACAATTGTATCTATCTAGACTATCTATCTTTCTATATATCTGTCTATCTGTTTATCTATCTGTTTATCTATCCATCTATCTATCTAGACTATCTATCTATCTATCTATCCATCTATATATCTATCTTTCTATCTCTATGCATTTATCTACCTCTATCTATCTATATATCTGTCTATCCATCCATCACACTATCTATCCAAATATCTATCCATCCACTTAGGCCAAAAAAAAAAAATTGTTGCATTGGCGTAACATGAGATTTTCAAACAGGGTCGGTCGGGCGGATTTTTTTATTTTTATTTTTTTATTTTTTGCTACCTGCATTTTACGTGTAAAACTCGTGCTCAGCTCAGTAAATAGTTACAACTGCTGCACCGAATGTGCTGTGTTCATCTATTCTACAAATCATTTATGAGGCCGATATTACTGGAATTATACCCCTTCACAGAATTTAAAGATGTTGAAATCCCTATCCTGAATGTTTTCACTTCATATTTTACTATTTTGACTTAAAAGATAGATGGAAATTGACCCATATGTATGATCTTTTCATCGCACACGGCGATCTCTATTACAGTCCCACATATACAGATTCGTGTAAGTTCTCCACACAAGAAACCTATGGCAAAACTGTGCACAATACATCGCAGTCTGAATGCTACGTATACACTGAATAAATCTTGTTAGAGTACGTGTCCGTGTTGGAAACAGATGACGTACTGATCAAGGAAGGCTTATGCGAGGCGCTAGATCTCTCCCTCGTACATCCGATATCCCCAGAGCCGTTTCCACTTCCGGGTTTGTGCGATCGCGATCGCAATCAACAAGATATTTGATATCGATAGCAAAAAAATTAATAAAAAAACATGGGGTCGGCGGAATTTTTAGGGTCGGGCGGGTTACGCCAATGCAACAATTTTTTTTTTTTGGCCTTATCTACCAATTCCATTATCTATCTATTCATCCATCCATCCATCCACCTATATATCCACCCATCTCTATAAAATCTATCTATCAATCCATCCATTCATCTATCTATCCATCCACCTTTTTATCTATCCATATTTCTGCTGAGTGTCTATCTTTCTATCCACCTACAAAATGCTACCCCATATCTATCCATCCATCCACACATCTCTATCTATCTGTCTACCTCTCTATCCATTCATCCATCAGTTCATCTATATTACCTATCCATCTATCTATCCATTCATGTATATCTATCTATTACCAATCTATCCATCTATCTATCCATCCATATCCATCCACCAATCTATCTATCCATCTCTACAAGTGTATCTAGCTGTCTGTGATAAATAGGCCCAAAGGCCCTAACTCATTGGTTCTATCACTTTCCAGCCAGACAATGAAATCAGCGATGCAAACAAGTCTGAAAAATGCCCTTAAGACTTTCCCTGCATGCTGTATCCTTCATTTTTTTCATGTAGTCACAGATCAACCAACCCAGAAGACATTTCAAGTACAATGAAGAAATAGTTATGACTTGTAGCAAAAAACATTTTCTCTTTATTCAAAGTATGCAATCTTGCTCGAAGCTTGCAGTTGTTTCAGAAAAAGTAGAAGTGATTACAATTGGATAAATGAGGAAAGCTGCATCCATCAGAATACTACTGCCTCAAGTATCGTTATCAATTGATTAAATCTACTGAAAAACTAGAAACACTTGCGGCATGAAACTTTTGTAAAGTGGAGCTGACGGCCATTTTTGAAACATGAAACTTTCACAAATTTTAGATCATGTGAAATTGAAGAGTCTACTACATGAATTGGGCAGACAAAAATTTTTGATTGCATTTTACTTTTGTGAACCTTAGCTCCATGAGAAAATTGCAAAAGGTTTATGCAAACCAGAATTTACACTTCTACAGTATCCCCTGACTTCCATAGTGACCCAGACAAACATGTTTTTAAAGGGACTGTACAGTACTGGTTAAGGTGAGGATTCAGCTTGTAACATTTTGCGAGATATTTAGAAACCACTCTATGAAATGTTAGAGCGTACAATTCTAAGGGGAATCAAAATTTTATTTGTTGTTAAGGGGAAACAAAAGTTTATTTGATGAAAATCAGTTTTGAAATGACTGACATATCAAAAAAGAGATCCTAATAAAAGTTGTGGCCTATCAATTTTACCAGGATCATTTTTTTTTTTTTTTTTTTATATCTAAGCCATTTCAAGACCAATTTTCATCAAATAAATGTTGAATCCTTCTTGAAATTACATGCTCTTTCATATTTCATAAGAGGTTTCTCATTATCTCACCTAAAAATACTATAAACCTGACATCAGGTCTCAACCAAAACTGTACGATCCCTTTAATGTTTCTCTTTGTACATGGTGATGATGGAGTTTCTACAATACCTGGTCTTTCTACTGAGGCTCAATATAAGGGAAAAGAAAGAAAATATCTAGATGCTGTAGATGACAAACCTGGTATATGTTTACAAAAGGTGACGATCCTCTTGATGTATGCTGCCAATGCTTGTGTGACAACGGAGCACCACATCTGTATCCCATCCATACCTATAGAGGGTGCAATTCAGTCATAGGCAAAGAAAAATCAAACACCTCAACAGACCACATCTCCCAATGTTCATAACTAAAGCTATGACTGGCCATAAAACAACAATAACAGCCAAGTAGCTTTCAGAATCTTAGCTTTTTGCTATGGTTACCAATACTTTGGGACTTGGAATAAAGATTTACAATGAATTGAGCTGCCTTTAACAACATTTTGAAGTCCCTTAATGTAATATCTAATGGAATAAATGACAAAAACATGCACCATTGTAGACACAATCCTGAATTCTAATTCCTGCCAGCATATTAACAGTCAAACCAGTCATCTTCAATTTAAACTGCCTGTTACCTATCTCTATTCGTGTTCTGGAAGGGGTATGACTTAAGTCCACACTTATTTCATTAGATACCTCCCATGTTGAAAAAGTTAATCCTGCAAACGAAGTTCATTGCACCGCTGAAAATAAGACAGTATTAATGAGAAATCATGGGTTGTGTGCACGCTGGTTATTTCTCACTCACAGATCTTTCTAGAGGTTAGCTTGTGAACAGCGCCCCCATGTGAGTCCTACAAGCATAATTAATAATCTTCACTCTCGTGTTGGTTTGTTAAGTCAGATTTCAGTTGTTGCCATGGTTACTATGGCAGGTTTGTCTTCCACATCACTGGATCCTGAAATCTTCCACAAACTGAAGACACACCCTATGAAGCACACACTAATATCAGGTGCACCTCTTTCAACATACTCAATAATTGCACCACTTAAAAGTCTGCCTCCAATATACGCTTGTAACTTAAAGGTATAACATATAAACAGGGAGTTCCCAGATTTAATTTTTCATCATTTGGAATCTGCTTGCAATGTACTGAAAGGGTCTACCAAGAAACATGTCTGGCTGATGTGATTTCCCATATTGAGCTGCTTGCAGCATTTTGAGATAAAAATTGTAAAATAATTCAGATCATAGTACACAGCTTTTATTCCTGAAAAGCCCTCACACACACTTCCCATTCAGTAGTGGGTAGGCACAACATTACATGTTGATCGGTGCCTGAGCAATCGTATTCCCAAGAAGTGACATGCGATTAAATCTTGCTTGTAAATGTGATGAATACTGCCATATCCTGATTGTCATTTATCAATAATTGATTATTAATCCAAGATATATGTTCTCAGATTGCAATAATGTTGACATACTCTTTTTGACTATTAAACATTTTGCATTTTTATTGCTACCCATCTGATTTTGTGTTATGACATTATTTCATACATTTCCTAGCCATAGGGCCTATGTGCCCATTTTAGAGCAAAAGCGGACAGTTTTGCATGCTTATGGAGAAGTTTGCTTTGCAAGAAATATCAAGAAACACCTACCTCAAGGGATATCAAGAAACACCTATCTCAAGGGATATCAAGAAACACCTACCTCAAGGAATATCAAGAAACACCTACCTCAAGGAATATCAAGAAACACCTACCTCAAGGAATATCAAGAAACACCTACCTCAAGGAATATCAAGAAACACCTATCTCAAGGGATATCAAGAAACACCTACCTCAAGGGATATCAAGAAACACCTACCTCAAGGGATATCAAATTGTTTGATCGCCTTGATAGACAACTTTGCATGTGAAGAATACTTTGGGTTGATAATTATAAAGTTTTCATACTGAGTCTGGATTATTCTGAGCTAGTAGTCATCATGGTACATCTATGCTTCATGGCTCAGGCTCAACATACCTTGATCGTAGTCATGGTAACAGTGGACTCACCATCTATTGATAACCGTTCCGTTTCCATGGCAGCCACCTCCGCATCTTTCACCCATCTACCTTCCCTAAAGTCATCAAATTCAGGCTTCACAGTTGAGATGATCCGGGGGAAAGAATGAGAAAAATATGTGAATTTGTTATTGCAATAATTTCATTACGCATAGTTCTTGCAATCACAAGTCATGTGGACATTTACATACAGTAGCCCATCACCTCCAACTTGACAAATATACAACATAATGATTACAGATCAAGACACCTTCATAGTCTTTCCAAATGTTATGTGTGACAAAGTAAACATGTTTCTGTTTTTTTGTGGTTTTTTTTTTGTGTTTTGTAGCGAATCTGCATATCCTGTGAAGATGTCCATCAGAGAAAAATAAACATCTTCTTGATTGATAAGAACCGAACATTTGATTCATATTGATACTATCATCTTTTTTACTTACCCACGACAGGAACATTCTTGTTCTCTTTTTTAAAATGAGTTCAAGGAACTAGAAAAAGATTTCACTTAAAGTCTACAACGATCCTAACAATGGCAGAATATTCAACAGTTTGTACATATACATGAAACAGAGTTTTATCAAGAAATAAAAACCTCAGGAAAATTTCACATGATTTTTTTTTTTTTTTGGGGGGGGGGTGTCAAATGATTGTCAGCTTATTTCTGCTGGAATCTTGAGTCTAAAATCCTCATCTCCTCTCAAATCACTCACACATTAATTGAAAATTTAAAGTCTTGAATCTTAACTTTTCTTACATCTTTTAAGTGAAAACAATGTCATCATGCACTTTAATATCCACACATCAAAAGCTGTCAGTGTCCAAGTCTAAATACAATAAAATAGTATACTTAAGGAAGATTAGATGTAGGAGCACCAAAATGCATTTTTTTTTTCTTTCTTTTCAACTGACCAGTACAAAGTGCAGTCAATGCATGGATGAATTTGTAATTTACTGACAAATATGGTCATAAAAATGCCAATCATTATCATTAAAGGTGCATAGTCCCGGTAGTGTACAGGGTTCTGTTGATGATACTGCTGATCACCGTTAGCATTGATACAAAGATTGCCAAAGTTGAGCTGTCATCAAGAGTAAAGCACATAGGTGTTGCTAAGTAATGTTGCCTTCGTTGTCTTCTCTGCGCATCGCGCAGTCTGTAGTAATGCCAGGGTGCGTGCATATGTACATCTTATTATGACATCACAAAAGAAGTTTGCTAAAGCTGTCATCCCCCTCTGCCGAATCATGAGCAAAACTGTGATCGGACCACTGACTACAGTGGATCGGACTTCTTCGGACTCGGGGAAATGGGTCACAGCCTAAGTGCTAGAGAGGAGTCGATAGCGTGGGTCTCTACGGGAAACTTGCGTGGTGCGCCCACGTACACATTTGACTAAAACCATTGGGACCATATGCCTTTAAATCAAGAATGCAACACAATGTACTGTCAATTTCTTTTTCTGAAAATACTACGGCATAGCAATAAATTGAGTGAAAAAGGAAAGAAAAAAAAGAAAGAAAGAGCTATATGGAAGTCATGCTTGGAAGAGTGATCTCACATAAGACTTTGCTGTGCTCTGGTGAGCCTCTCTGACCGCCGTTATCATCTCCTCCGTCTCAGTGTCCACTTTGACATCTTTAAAAGGGTCAAAGTCTTCATCCTCCTTGACCTCTTCATAGATGTAGGGTTCGATGTCCACAAACTCTGTCTCCTTCTGTTTGTTGGGAATCCTTCCAATCCTCACAGCTGATGGGGGAAGAAAAAAAGAACCAGTGATTAACATCACATGCAGAGGCCAGAATTGTGTTTGCTACATGAGTCATGGCAAAGTAATGTATGCAATCTGTTTTGTTTTTTTATGTCGTTCTAAAAGTTCTTGTTGGCAAACAAGATATGAGACATGGTGAGTCTACGTACATGTAGCTTCAATCCAATCATAACATTCCCCTTTGAGAACTTGTCAGAGATTGTTGTTTAACCCGATGAGCATGAGTCCCGAGTATACTCAGGCAGGCAGGTGTCTATGAGAAATGCATGCTGTAACAAAATCCGACCATCCTCAACAAGTTAAGGTGAACATGAATAAATAAACAAGCAAAGGATAATGGATGTCTTCATAAAGGCAAGATGTGGGGGGGGGGGGGGGGGAGTAACCTCATGAGGGTTGCTGATGATTGCTAACTGGTTCCGACCATTTTCTACCCTTCACATTTCTATCACTAGACACCTGACCCTTTGGAATGATTGTCACTATTTCAAACTACCAAAAAAAATGTTCAACTCCTCTCCCACCAGAAAACTGACATTTATCCCAAACCAGGCTCTGCGAGCCAGAACAATTTCCAATTTGGCTGGGTTGTAAGCATTGGGGCTTTGATTCCCCTCGGCCACAACTGGTTATGGTACCAAAGAGACCCAGATGATATCCAATCATGTTAACCCAATCGAGGACAGACTGATTTTGCTATAACACAAATTTCCAATAGACATCTGCCCTAGTATACTCGGGACTCTTTTTTCAAAGGGTTAAAGGGGATGGCTAGTAACTGATTAGTGGGAATCAGTGGGAATGCTGGGGGATGATTGTTCCAATCCTTGTGGGATTCTTAAAAGAGTACATTATATATCTATTGCTGTGTGAAAATTATTTGCTTCAGAATGGTCTCATATTCAAGTAATATGCAGTTCAATGTTTCCAGGTTAGCATGCCTGTACAGTGTCAGGGCAATCGTTAACTTTCATCACCCTTAGTACTCTATGGAATGTAATGAGAACTTCTATCTCCAATTCAACAGCATATGCAAATTCAACCACTTTTGTCAATTCATTTAACCTCTAATATCAAAAATTTTCCTTAACCCGTTGAGGATGGGCTGCGATTTTGCTACAACAAGCGCTTCCCACAGACACCTGCCGGAGTACACTTGGAACTCATACTCAATGGGTTAACCCATCCAGGAATAGCTGAATTTGCTATATCACATATTTCTCATAGACATCTGCCAAAGTACTCTCAAAAAAAAAAAAAAAATGAGTGAAAATATTCATTCTTAAAGGAGTGAATTTTGAGTGAAAATTTTCATTTTCATTCATTTTGGAGTGACCTCAAGGATCGCTCAATTTTGGAGTGATCCCTGAGGTCACTCCAAAATGAGTGAAAATGAACATTTTCACTTGAAATTCACTCCAATTTCACTTGAAATTCACTCCACCTTCACTCTAAATTCACTCTTTTTTTGTATTCACTCCTTTAAGAGTGAATATTTTCACTCGATTTTTTTTTGGAGAGTATATTCAGAACTAGTCTTCAACAGATTACTGTATACACCGAATATTTCGCGAGGTTTTTATTTTCGCGAATTTCGCGAGTCAGCTGCTATTCGCGAAATTAAAAACACGGGAAACTAGAATTATTACTGAAGGTGATTAATACCCCCGCCCCTAGTGTTGCTTTATAGTATGTGATGTCATGAGGGCAATGACGCTTATACCAAGTTTGTGCACTTGTTGAATTGGAAACAGAATAATTTTAGTTTACTGTACAATTACAGAGTTGACACTGAGTTCCACAAGGTTTGAGTAAAAAGTGTGGTTACCATGGCAATGCATTGTCTGATACAAACACAAGGGACATTTTGCATAACTACGCTTAAAGACCATCATACACACAAAATTTGACCCTCATAGCTTGAATGGTTTATTTTGATACAAAAAATGAGTGGTTACCATAACAACACATTTTCCTCAAACTAACACACTGGTGTCTTGCAAAACTACACTTCTAGATCATGATACATACTAAATTTGACTTTAATTGCTTGAATGATGGAAAAGTTATTCGATCTGCAAGGTTTTGGTAAAATTGTGGTTACCATGGCAACGGTCTGAGTGACAAACACAAAAATTATGTGTTCCACATCTATACCTAAGGGCCATAATGCCTACCAAATTTGGTTTCAATTGCTTGAAAACTGTGGAAGTTCACTCCACAGGATTAAAAAAAAAAATGCGGTTACCATGGCAATGCATTGTCCGATACAAATACAAAGGACATTTTGCAAAACTATACACACCAAATTTCAACTTCATAGATTAAATGGTTCAATTTGATACAAAAATAAGTGGTTACCATGGCAATACATTTTTCTTATATTAACACATAGGTGTCTTGCATAACTGCACCTCCCGATCACCATACATATTGGCCCGAATTCTCAAAGGTGGAATCACTTTATTACACCGATTATTCCGCCGATTTATTACGCCTCTTATGCAAATCAGGCCCTCGTGACGTAAAATGACGCGATTTATTCCCCGGAATCTACATGTACATTGTATTCTCAAAGACCGACCGACCGACCGACCAACATCACAGTAATTCCTATATACCCCCTTCACACTACGTGTGGCGGGGGTATAAACATTGACTCTAATGCCGATACGAATGTGACGTACGCGTATAATATTTCTCTGTTCAGTACAGGACTTCACGATCACAAATTTAACCACTTGCGAAATTGTTGGGAAGTCCCGATTCATGAAAATTTAGACTCCCGAAATGATATATGGCGTAAACAGTATTAATTATATCTGTAAACGGCATGTGGCACCCATCCAACACAGCTGCAAAATTAAAACTCTAAATGTCTGTCTGGGCAACCAACATTCACATACAAAAACTGGGGAGGTTCTACTGGACTATCAGGGAGATATTTGTGTTTTATATGTAGGCCTATCTCAAAATGCAAAAAATACATGTACATTGTATTTCTAAATCAGGGAGATTTTTATATTCTTTCGTTACAATATGAAGAAATGTTTCTATTTACATGGAGCCCACTGCCGAATGAGGGAGATTTGGCACCTCTGGTCTCTATTCAAGGAGTGTCGCAGGAATAAAGTGAGAATTAAGTTTAATCTAAGACGTGATCAATCTGGGAGGTTTTAATGTATTACCTGGGAGAGCATCACGATGCCTTTATCTTTCTAAACTGCCAGTCCTACTCATTAGACAATACAAAGTCTTCAGAAATTAATTACTAATACTCTAAGGGAGCTGATGAAGCTGCTCAGATTTTGAGGGGGACAATATCCTATGGGACAAGACTGAGCATAGCCTCAGGTAATAGGAACTGAGAGCTATAGAAATACACACATCGATGTGTGGAGAGTCACAGTTTTATGCATTGGGACACAATCTGAGGTTAGACAGCAAAGCTGGCCAGATAATTGAGGTCAGTGGAGAGAGAGAGAGAGAGAGAGAGAGAGAGAGAGAGAGAGAGAGAGGAAGTAGGGCCCAAACTGACCTAAGATAAACATGATTATACAGCTGGGTCAGTTTGTGAAGGGCATTTCATCTGGTCAAGATGTGGCCTTCTGCCGCTGTGGCCAGACTCAAACTTGTAAATTGCTTCACCCTTGGTAATAACTGCCTCACCTGACTTGGGTGGAGCTGAGATGTAAACAGCCAGGCACATGAGTTTGATGTACTTTTTGGGGTCAATTTATCAACCTCATATTCTAGCAGGTCAATGTCAGCTTGCTAAGATTCTTGTTATAGCTGATGAAGTGGGAATAAAAAGTGTCGACTGACATTTTACCCGTCCAGTTCCAAAAGAAATAAAACATGGAATTTGATATACCTGTGTAACAGTGCATTTTATCACAGCTTGGCCTATCTAAAGATGCTTGTTTGAAACATGGAGGTTTATTCTTGTTTTTGTTTTTATCTTGAAGCATGGAATTATATTGGTGTGGACTTTAGAGACCACAGTAGGGACATCCGTTTAACACTTCTATTTCAAGAAATGTTCTACTCTGAGTCAGTTTCTTTTCCCTCTTTCAATTCCACCCTTCTTTTTTCCAGTATATTTCAACCCATTAATGACCACACATGTGGGACTGCATGAATGGAAATTTTTACGCATTTTTGCGCATTTCACGCAAAATGAAACTATCGCAAAAATAGAATCACACAGATATTTTTGCTTCCAATATCGAACAATATTTTCATCTCTGATCTTGCGGAATAAAAAAAAAAAGCATGCAAAATTCATTTTACCATCAGAGAGATAGAGAGAGAAAATGTCCACACTAACATGTCCTCTTTTACAGTAGTCTAATGGTAGTAGAAGATAAAACAAAGAAAAACCCAGACAAAACAAATTACCCACCATCTTTGGACATTCCAAGCTCAAGGCACTTCTTGTATCGGCAGGCAGGGCAACGATTTCTGTGCTGCCTACTGATTTCACATTTCCCTCCTCGTACACACACATACTCCTTTTGTCTCCTTAGACATCGCCGGAAGAACCCCTGCAACCAAAATTCACATGTTTTAATGAAGAGTTTGATTGCAAAACATATTGACTCTATTTTTGTTAATTTGAGATATTTGTGATTAAAGCTGCTTTTAAAAAAAAGAAGAAAATGGTAAGAAAATATGTCCTATTTTTTGAAAAAAAAAATGACTTTGAAAATATTCCTTGTTAACAGGTAAGGCATTGCTGGAAAGTAAAGTATTTTAAGTGATGTTGACCTTATTTTTGAAATGTTTTAGAATGGCGTTTAACCTGTTGTGTGATGAAACTCCACATTATGTCGCTTGATTCTTTACAGTATAATTTCATATTTCCTCCTAAAATATTTTCAATTCTTTTTACCAATCAAGAGTGTATGGCACGGCTGTATGAAACAAGTTAGGCAGGGCATTGGTATCCTCACATTTAAAGTTTCATAGGATATTTCAGATTTACTGACATCCTTTTTTTTTTTTGTCTAAAGTTTGGATCATACATTCTCCTGATACCTCCAGGATTATATAAGTGTATGTGATTACATTTGACTTCAGAAAATATTAATGTTTTTGGATACATGATGTGAAAGAGGTGACTTCTCCTAAAATTTTACACTCTTATGTCATCGGTCATTTTCTTTTTTTTTTGTTGTAAAAGTTATTGGTACATGATTTAAAAAGCTAATAATTTCCATATTTCATTAACACATTTAATACTTCTGATCATTATTATTATTATTTTGCACTGCACAACTCAAAGCTTCATATTTTCCTTAATCCAAAGCCAATGAACATCCCTTTTCATTGATTTGGTTTGACCATTAGAGATGAATCTCTTATAGAGAATGGATTGTAAGACCAAGGAGTGACAGGATATTCCTTACCTTACATCCCTCACAAGAGATGATCCCATAATGCACTCCTGATGACCTGTCCCCACAGATTTTGCAGGCTATTGTCTGGAAATCTGGAAAGAAACATAGAAAACACACCAATCAAGGGATAACTGCAGATATGTGCATTGCCATGACAACCTTACTGATATGGCAATCTCTTTGAATAGTGCAATTTGCTTAACATGGTATTGAACAGCAGTAGAGTTCATTTTAAACCTTGCAATCAAATACAGAAATATGTATAGATAGAGAGAAGACAGACAGAAATATTCATGGACAGAAAGAAGATAGAAATACATATATTCACCTATGTTTGCTTGGTATTTATTTCATAAACACCTTAACGTATTCAAAGTTACATTTGTGTACTTTATAGGACTACTGCAACATATCTTTTCACCTGCTTGTACAATAATGATTATTGTTACTTTGCAATAATTTTGTCTTATTTTGCATATGGGAAATAAATGCAATGAAAAATTCAAAGATAAAGAGATATTTGAATAAAGAGAAGGAGAGCAGAGGAAGATATAAATATTCAAAGATAGACAGAAAGAAGATACAGATATGTGACAGAAAAGAGAGAAAAGGAGAGATAGCAAGAAGAGCTGATAGGTTATGCAAAATATACCGCATCAAAACACAATTTCTTGATAAGGAAACAAACATGAATCTCTATACATGAAACAAATTTGACAAGCCCCCACACCTGTATATGGCATATTTGGCTGACATACGATAATGGACCATTCCAGTGATGCTAGGAAACAGAGGTAGAATGGAGAGCAATATGGACTTTGTGTACAGTGTATATGTGTATGTAATGTGTGTATGTGTTTGTGTATTTGTATGTGTATGTGTGTGAGTGTGTGTGTGTGTGTGTGTGTGTGTGTGTGTGTGTGTGTGTGTGTGTGTGTGTGTTTAATGTGCTACTACTGTAGTCACACATTCCTCGGTGTAAAGAGTGCAGTAATTGTTACAAGTATACATATAACCAAAATTTGGCATAAGCTGAAAGGCACTGTCATTTTACGCCTAGAAACAGTGCCATTATTATTCCTCAAAAAGAGCAGCACTTCAGCCTGGTAAAAGAAGAAACTTGGTTCTTTATACCTAGCCCTCTTTTTATGCCCAGTTCCTTCCCACAGTAAGTAACCCTAGATAACATTTCACCAGCTCTTCTTTTTTACCCCCTTTTCTCAGTGATCTTGCTTCATGCAATTTAGCTTTACATTGTAGATCTTTACCTGTAGCTTACAGTCATCTCCCAATATGAACAGAAATGTGCAGTTTTCTTTTGTCAGAATATTTCCAGCCATCAATTCTTCCCTCCTCATCTCCTTCATTTTTCTTTAAAGTTCCCAACAAAGAATCAGCAACTCTTGAAGTTTTGATGTCCTACAAACATTCTACCTTGATTTGAATTTAATGATAATTACAGCACATTCTACCTTGATTTCATTCTAATCATGATTACAGCACATTCTACCCGTAACTTGAATGTAATCATGATTACAGCACATTCTAACCTTGACTTCACTCTAATCATGATTACAGCACATTCTACAGTTAATTTCACTCTAATCATGATTGCAGCACATTCTACCTTTGACTTCACTCTAGTCATGATTACAGCACATTCTACCCTTGACTTCACTCTAATCATGATTACAGCACACTCTACCCTTGACTTCACTCTAATCATGATTACAGCACATTCTACCCTTGACTTCACTCTAATCATGATTACAGCACACTCTACCCTTGACTTCACTCTAATCATGATTACAGCACATTCTACCCGTAACTTGAATGTAATCATGATTACAGCACATTCTTCCCTTGACTTCAATATCATCATGATTACAGCACATTCTACCCTTGACTTCACTCTAATCATGATTACAGCACACTCTACCCTTGACTTCACTCTAATCATGATTACAGCACATTCTACCCTTGACTTCACTCTAATCATGATTACAGCACACTCTACCCTTGACTTCACTCTAATCATGATTACAGCACATTCTACCCTTGACTTCACTCTAATCATGATTACAGCACATTCTACCCTTGACTTCACTCTAATCATGATTACAGCACATTCTACCCTTGACTTCACTCTAATCATGATTACAGCACATTCTTTCTTGACTTCAAACAAGTCATCCTGTGTGCTTTACAACAGATGAGTTTTCCCACATTCTGTAAATAGTTCAACACTTGCTAAAATAACAATTTCTAGATAGTGATGTGTTGAAGACAAGCTGATTTTATGATTGAGCATGAATTTCCACGAGATACCAACTCCAGTATACTTCTGTTTCTGTTTCCAATTTCTTTTAAAGGTGCTCAAGGTAAAATTCCCTTAAAGCTTTTATGGTACAGGCATCAATAGTAATCACCATATTCATGGGATCCTACACATAGATTACATGACTGACAAAACTGAAACAGTGATAAAGAATAATGGTAACATGATTTCTTGTTCCCTTTGTCATTATATGATATATGGGTTTATGAATATTTCTCCAGGCTTCTAGTGCTGGCTGTGTCTTCTTAATAACCCTATAGAGCAATACACTGTCAGATTAAATAAGAGTAAGAAGGTGGTAACTCCAGAGATTTTGTGTTTGGGGGCTGCTACCAACATCATTCTGAGTTTAAAGCAATGAGATAGTTCTTGGTGTTAACAAGCAAACAAAAGAACACATTTTGACTGCTTGATGAATAATTCATCAGATTACCTTTCCTTCCTTCCACAGACACTCGTCTGCTTGCTTTGACAATCCCATGCAGTAATCTACAGACTGTTTTCATCTTGTCTTCATTGGATAGAGATGATTATCAACATCAGTGAACGTGTCTGGTAAGATTTGAAGAGGCACATATAACAGGCTTGATGATGCAGTGTACCTCTTTCTGTGCATTTGTAACTTAAAAGTATCTTGTTGCTGCTGATGTTTCAATAATGCATTTTAAAGAAAAACACCTGTTGTATCTGTGATTCCTCCCACTAGTGTTGAAATATAGATAGAGTCTGAAGAGATAAAACATAGTTCTCAAAAAGGCTCCTTTTATTGAAGCAGAAATATTACATTTTCACACAAAGTACCTCTGCATAAAAATAAATACCACTCATCATAACTACAAAATCAAAGAAACACTTGGCACTTATCAATTAAAAAAAAAAATGTAATCTGGGACGAAGTACTACAGAAAATGTTAGAAAATTCATTTTGAAGTACTTAATAAATGAAAATGAGAAGATATGAATATAATTGCTCCTAAAAAAAAGTAGTCAAAAGATTGGAATAATGACAATGAAAAACACAAAGTTGTGTGCAAACCCTTTAGAGTTCAAGAGAAAGAGAGAAACCCATGATTTCTTCTCATATTGCAGTGATTAAGTGAAGAGGGTTTTTAGAGCTGTCTAAAGCAATTTAAAAAATGCAGCAGTTGATTCCACAAGAGCACTGTCTTTTTTCTCTTAGAATCTGTTTTTGAAAATATGTCTGCCATCAAATGAAATTCATGAACTGTAGTACTGACATAGCACTATCAGAAAAACAAAGCACTCTAGTGAATACACACTCCAACAAGATTAATACACTTTGAGCCAATGATTCAACTTTCCATGATACAGACAGATGTTACATACTGCTATTTAATTACATACTGCTATTTAATGAAATCACTGAAGTCTTCCTAAGCAATACCAGATGATACATACTGATATAAAAGGTAGTAATGTGCAAAAACTTTACAGTCATTCTAAACATCATGGTGGCTGTGCTTCTTAGCCTTTATCATTAATATGAATGAATGAGGCTGTATATAACAGAGTATTACCATTGTAATTGTGTGTGAAAATAACAGATCTGACAAATCTGACTGTAATTACCATATACTACACGTATGAATGACGTTTTTCACCAGAGTGGCTCACAGAAACAGACTACGGTCACGCCAAAGAATTTAATACAGACAAGATAATTTGCACACAGTTGTTATTATCGTGTCAATCAAATTATGATGATGAAATGCAACAAGATTCATTCTTCCATTAAGAATTCCCATGAATAGTGCTATTGGTGGTTACAAATCAACAGTGAGGTTCAGTAGACTGTAGATACAGATTGACCCATCATTTATCAATCAAATTTTAATTCTTGTCCTGTCTTTACGGTAAAAAGAGGACACTCTAGATTTCTTATTAAAAAGGGAGGTGAGGGCAAAGAAAATGAGCTGCTGATAGATGGAGTAATTAAATGTCCAAGTCCAGTTGGAATAAACCGCATAAAACACCATGCCAAACTAATTATCAAATAGTCCAGGCATGTTGTGCATTCCTCTCACACACAAACACACACACACCTCTCTGAGCTGTCCAAAGCCCCCCTCCCTTAGTAATTTGTGCAGAACACGGTGTCATCCAAGACGAGAGATTATTGATTGGACGGATGTCCAGTTGGGGACAAACACGCTTTGAGGTCACTTTAACCCCCTGAATGCTAACCACAGCTAACACACTCATACCTCATATGTCACCTGTAATTGAAATTTCTATTGCATTATCTGACAAACCAGTGGTGAACTCTACTCTATTTTGTGTCCCTGCACTTTCAACCAGAACTACTTCATCTCCTGAGGCCTAATCTGGCATATCCATCTTCTCATTCACCAACTTTGTTTATGTGCCAAAGATAATTCATCTATTGAAATACATTTCACACAAATCATCTGAAGCTGATTGCTAAAAGTGACAGGTCAACATCTATACATCTGTAAGATGAGAAGAATCTTGGGGGAAAATATTTCAGGGTAGTAAGATTCAGAAATATTTGTTCTATAAATTTGCAAAGCCTGGTGTCTAAGTAATTATTCATATTAAAAAAAGTATTTTACACCTCTTTTGATGAAAATGAAAATAAACAAAATTCAATACACAAATAAACAATAAGCACACACACACACAACAGAAGAGAAGATACTATTACAGAATATACAGGACAGTATATTGCTATCAGTGAACAAAACAGAATCATCATTTGGATGAATAGTATAACTGAAAGAACTGATTGAAAAGAAAGGGTTGTTCCTGAATTTCAGCGGGTTACCTCATTCATTCAACCCTGAGCATATAAGCTACCAAAAAGACACAACATAAAAACAGTAAAAACAATCAAATCCAACTAAAATGACTAAGAGAAAAGAGTGAGTGTGATAAAAGTGTGTGGTGCTGTGGATTTAGGTTAGAATGCCATATTCATAACATCAAAACACACCAGCATGTCTTAGCACTCTTCATAGAAAGGTTTCACCTGATTACCGGAGGAGAGTAAGACTACAAAGCCATGAAATACAATTTCACAGAAACGGCACAATGTTCATATCTATGTTTCCCCTATATGATCATATTTAGCACTGCAGGTATTTGAGGGAAAATAAAACCCAAAGCAAGACAATGCATCCCAAAGATCCAACCAGAAGAAGGCACCTTGAACTTTGCTTCACACTATTCCTGTGAACTCATCACCCCATGTAGACACAGACATTGTGATATACCCCGCGTTCACATTGGTCCCCGCGACGCGGGGACAGCCACAAGAGATCTTATCTATTTTACGACTGACCGTTCACACTGGTATCTCATCTGTCCCCGAGCTGCGGGGGCATTTTGGGGCTTGGAGCGAGCTCTGCCACTTGAAACCAGGCATAGCGCATGCACACATTTGATGACCACAGCTGGACGCTATCAATTTCGCCCCAAGGTCACTCTCCCCTCCAAATCTTGTCCCCGTACCCGACTTGCTTCGCGGGGACGAGGGGACAAGTCCCAGCGAGCGTTCACATTATGGTTTTCGAGGAGAAAGTCCCACAGCTCGGGACTTTCCCCGCGTCGCGGGGACCAATGTGAACGCGGGGACTGTAGGGGCAAGACATTTGATAAGGGGAGCAAAGAATGTCTTGTATATTTTTTGGATTCATAAAATATCATACAGAACACACAAGTTATTGAGCTAGTCTCCAGTCTACTCAGGCAGGTGTCTAGAACACACAAGTTATTGAGCTAGTCTCCAGTCTACTCAGGCAGGTGTCTAGAACACACAAGTTATTGAGCTAGTCTCCAGTCTACTCAGGCAGGTGTCTAGAACACACAAGTTATTGAGCTAGTCTCCAGTCTACTCAGGCAGGTGTCCAGAACACACAAGTTATTGAGCTAGTCTCCAGTCTACTCAGGCAGGTGTCCAGAACACACAAGTTATTGAGCTAGTCTCCAGTCTACTCAGGCAGGTGTCCAGAACACACAAGTTATTGAGCTAGTCTCCAGTCTACTCAGGCAGGTGTCCAGAACACACAAGTTATTGAGCTAGTCTCCAGTCTACTCAGGCAGGTGTCCAGAACACACATGTTATTGAGCTAGTCTCCAGTCTACTCAGGCAGGTGTCCAGAACACACAAGTTATTGAGCTAGTCTCCAGTCTACTCAGGCAGGTGTCTAGATGGAACATGTGTGATAGCAAAATCAGCTTTCTTCTTCTATCTCTAAGGAAAGAGATCTTTTCAGTATTCTTTTCCTCCCTCTCTCCTTCTCTTTCTCTCTCTTAATCTTACTCTCATGGAGGACAGAATCATTTCGTAGAAAATTTGTATAAGGTGGTAAACAATTTCTTGGCAGTATCAAATCTTGAAAATACTATAGAACCCTGAGTGCCCTCAAAATAGTAAAATGAAATGTGCTACATCAAAAATGCCCACATTTTGTTTTGGTCTTGTTTTTATTTCCCTTATTTTTTGTATTAATATAGTGGTAGGTAGAATTGTGTCTGAGAACAATTCAACATCTGGCAAGCTTGACTTTACAGTATCTTTACACTGAGCAACAGATCTACCACCAAGGAAAATGTTAGCATTTCATTACCTTATTCAGTAAGGCAAAGAGTCTGAAGTTTAAGAAAAAAAAATCCTACGTGAAGGGGAAAAAAAATACAGTGACTGTCAACCATCCACAGCTACAACAAAGTACATATGAGGTCAAACTGACCATTGCAAGTGGACGTGGATACTCATCAGTTGAGGGCAAGATATGACGTGATAAAGAGATAGATGGTCACTGAGGTGGTCAGAGGCTGCATGAATGGAGTAATATTGCCATTAAAAGTGTAAGAATGCAATGAGTGTAAACGAAGGTCAAACTGACGAAATGAAGGAAGATGACCGGTAAGAAAGTGAAGAATAGTGAGAGCTATATACTTGTACCACAAGGACAGAATTCTTCCATCTGCCCAAGCTGCATGAAGTGTCATTCATGGCAGAAGTAAGCCAAGCAGGGGGCTGGCTGCAGACAAAGGAAGGTGAGGTAATAGAGAAAATTGAAAAAATAGCTGAAGGACTAGAGGTTGAGAGAAGGCTAGGTTGGTGTATCTTAGTGAGTGATGTCCAAAGAATGATAAATGACAGAAAGACTGAAAAATGGCAAGTATTTCTTTGAGAAGGCTAAGGGATAGGGTCAAGGCTGCTTAGTCCTAACAATGGATCAATTTTCTCTCTCTTTCATTTCTTTCTCCAGTATCAGTCCATCTTGAGGGAAGTGTGAATAACTCGATCAGAGGAAACAGGCATATTGCTTTCCTATCTCTCTTTTTTTAACTATTCCTCTCTTTTTTTTACTATGATATGATATAGGTCTGAGTGTGTGCATACTGTGTGTGTATGTGTATGTGTATGTGTATGTGTGGGTATATGTGTTTTTTATGTCTTTTTTTGCAAAAAAAAAACACCACCTCAAAATATATTGTACTGTATGTTGAAAAATATGATTTAGCAGCACAAGAGAGAAGAATACAGTCTGCTGCTTACTTTTGTTCATTTCAATTTCATTGTTAACATGAGCCGAATATCAAATGAAATTCAAATAAAGAATATCATAAAACAAAACAAAAAAAGTGTGTGGAAGAAGGGATTGTCATGAAACTACTACGCAAAAAGATTTATGAAAAGAAGACATGCAGCACAGTGCCTTGAGGGCTATAGCAGAAAAGAATGATATAAAATTTGAACATAATTGACCCTTAATTTCTAGAAATTACACATCAAATATGCCGAACCCTTGGGTTTCTTCCAATGGTCACTCACAAATGAAACCAACCTGACCACAATTACCAGTGAGTTTTCCACAGAATTGACCAACACAATTTTCTTTATAAGATGGCTTGATCAAGAGAAATTAACTTTAAAATGAACTAGAAAATGAATGGTGGCAGTTTACTTTCTTTTTTTTAACATCAAATAATATTATAAAATTGCTATGACTTTGAATCCAGATGTAACATATTTGACAGATTACAGTTTAAACAGAAACTAAAAAGAGAGAGAGAGAGAGAGAGAGACAGTTTGTAAGTCTGTATATTCAACTGCTTATTTTTAATACAGTCATTTAATGCTATTTAAAGATGTTAATATACCATGTTTACATATGAAGGGTACAAATATGAAGTGGCAGGTCATTTTCAGACATGGAAAAATCTATTGACAATGTTCCTATAATATATCATCACATTCCAATGTGGTTCATGGCAAGTTTTGCAATGTTTTATTCATTTTGCTGGTCAAGGGAGTACAGGCAGGTGAATGGGAATTCCTGGAACAACAGTGATACTACAAGAGAAAAAATATCCAGACATGATATTATTACTATTCCTTTTTTCTTTTTTCTTTTTTTGCCATCTGCACTCAGCTACAAAAGGGCTATGAATCATTTGCACTCCACAAAACCATCTTTTTATGTGATGTTATGGCACTTCAGCATTTTCATACTGAAATCAGTGAATAACTTGCTGGGAACACAGATGTAGCACAGAGAAAAAAAACACAAATATTCCCTAACAGTGAAGAAACAAGACTAACAATCTTTGACTATGTGTGTGCATGGACTGGTTGAATGAGTCTGGTCACTCTACGGGTCAGTGACTGGACCCTAAAAGTCTCGGCTGCCAGGAAATGGAGGAAATGAGCCCACTCATGACCTCAAGGACATTCCAGGGGCTGTAGTCATGACCTGACCATTGCAGTCTTGACTGCTGGACATGGCCACGGTCAGTAAGTTTGACCAGTAGGATGACAAGACTTGCATAATGGATAACCTTCACCTGTCCACCCTACCCCCGCCCAGCCAACCACTGTCCTGTACAGAAAAAAACAAAAACAAAAAAAAAACACAATATCTGTACAAACTTTCTGGACACTGCTCTTCTTGCAGTTTTCATGATGAAAGACACCTTTATCATTTGATTTTGATCAACTAAAATGACTTGTATAAGAGCTGCTATAATGCAAGAAGTTAAAAATAATTGCTTTTACAAGATGCAAACACAGGTAGTATAGCACACTGCACTGCTGACCCACACACACACAAAAAAAAAAAAAAAAATGTGATGGTAACACAAAGAAGTGATCAGCACATTAATTTGAAAAGCATATATATTTTCTGCAAAACATCTGGTTACATTTGCTGGTACAATGTATGATAATGGAAAACTTAGCTGCAAAAACTTTACAACATTCTGCTGCTGCCAATCAATTAATGTGTATGAACTGAACTTATTCAGTTATACAAGATGGGGGTTATAGTTTGTTGATCTAAAGGTTTGTTATTCTGAAGGTTCCTTATTCCGAAGATTGGTTATACATAAAATTGAATACGGTTCATTATTCTGAAGGTTTGTTAATCCAAAAATGAAAAGAGGTTTGTTATCATGATGGTTCGTTAATGTGAAAATGAAATAAGGTTTGCAATTCTGAACATTCATTAGTATGCACTGTCTTTACATTTTTGGACTAACAAACTTCATTCTATTTTTGGATTAACGAACCTACGGAATAGCAAACTTTTGGAATAATGCCACAAATGTTCGGATTGTGAGTCTTTTATCATTTTTGGATCAATAAACCTCTAAGTACAGGGAATTGGTGTGTTTCAGAATAACGAACCTTCAGAATAATGAACTTCATTTCAATTTTGGATTAATGAGCCCGTAAGTATTAAGTTAAAGATCAAAATGTGGTGCCTTCCTACAAAGCTATATATTCAAACATCTCTAGCCAAGATTTTACAAACACTCCCTTCTTTCCTTCATTCGAATCAACAACACACAATTCTACACAAGACTTTGAAATAATGGAGGGAAATGAAGCAATATTTTGGCTCCCAGATACTGCAATTAACTTTAACTAACGGAAACATGGAACAAGGATGATCTGATGCAGACCATAACTTGTTGAAAACCACCAAAATACAAAACTTATACCCCTTTCAGGTAATCGTGGATGCGGATAATAGGAGGACAAGTCGTAAAATTTCGATTACATGAACGGGAGAGGACTAGAAAAGTGCGCATTATTTTTATGCTGCTATTATGCGCATAATTGCAGCATGAGGATCAGATCGAGAATACATGAACGCGTTTTACGACTTATCCGCACTAACATTCCACAGTTCGGTCAAAGGTCACTCGATTTCCCGCACAACCGCTGATTGCTGAGCTTGAGCGCGCGAGAGGTGTGCATACACGTGAGGATATTCACCGGAAACATTACGTCATTATAGAGGCGTGCGCAGTAACCATGACAAATAACTCGCACAAATAACTCGCACCATTATATGAACGGGTGCTCGTAAAAGTAGTGCGCACTTCATGGGATATATGAACGCGATTTTGACTACTTCATCCGCATTATTTGGATGCGGATAATTGAACCGCGATTACCTGAAAGGGGTATTAGGAAAGACCAGCAAAAAACACAACCCCTTATTACCCTTATCAGAAAACAGAATGCATAATGGTAATAAGATTGATGATTGTAGACTTAGAACCCATATTTTATAATTGTGAGTTTTATAGCACGCTTTGGCGACAAAAATGTTGATATTGAGGAATGTTTTTTTTTTATGTAAAATGTACCAGCACTCATGTTGCAATAATTTTTAATGAGTTATAGTATACTAGATGAAGAGGTTTGCATGCTGTACACTTGAAATATGCAAGGACATGGAAATTTCCACAAATTTTGTTTCCCTGCACTTTTCTGAAAACAATTACATGCATATCGTCGCTGGGGTGACAAGACCTTGTATCTGCAGTTTTGGTGAAAATGACTTTTTTGGATTAATGGTCAGTTAATCAGTTAAGTGATGTCCTGTCCAAATCCTAGATGTCTTACCCCAAAAATGAAGCCACCACGGCATGTCAAAGGAATGTCTATCCCATTGGATACAGTACTTTGGCTGCCATGTTTTTTTGCTCTCCTGAACATTTGACATTTTGTAGATACGAGTTCTTGTCGCTCCAGCGACGACTTTGAGAAAAAAATACATCATGTACAAAAATACTCTCATTAAGGATTTATAAACAAGCAAAGTCTGTGAAATTACAAATTGTAGGATAACATTGGAAAATGGTCTACAAAAGTGCCAATTCTTTCAGTGGTAGGAGCTCTCTACAAAAAGATATAACCCTCTTGTAAGCTTCCTCTAGCTAGGAAGGTTCCTCGCAACTTGCAGTTTCTGGCTTTGTCAAACCATGGCAACAAAGCATGTTAGTTGTTGTTGTTGTTGTTGTTGTTGTTGTTGTTTTTAATACTATTTTATGAGTGCTTCCATATCCCTATTAATAATTCATCAAAAGCGTCCACGTTCACTGAAATGTTATTGCATGTTTAAATACATTATGTGTATGAGTAAACTACTGAGAACAATTTTGTGTTGGTGCCACCCCGATACATTGCTCTAGCTGTCCTTTCAGTACCATGCTAATCACGTGCATTACCAGTGATTTTGTCCAAGTTGTGGAGGCTGTAAAAATACCAACTAGTACATGAAGTAGTGCAGTATTTTTGTTAGTCTGTATCCTGCTGTCAAAAGATGAAATCTTTATTGGATGATTTACTTCAGAAAATATTTCAAGCATGATGATTACACTGACACAGCTTTCTCTATTCTTGACACACAGGGCACTGTCCTTGGCATACACTCTTTTCAAGAAATTATGACAAAAATACACGGTAAGGTGCCATCATCAACAGACATCAAAATTAAAGGCAATCTTGGTAGTGGTATACCAAGCACCTTTTAACTACGTCATGTGTATAAAGAAGACCAAAAGTTACCTATGAAAACATGCAGCGATCTCCAGAAGAAAATCTTCATATGTCATACAACCAATTCAGCTACAAATGGAGTCAAGTTTTGTTTTGTTTTACGTATATACAGGTAGATATATATACACAAGATAACTGGAAAAGCAGACATTTTCATGACCATGAAACTTTTGCAAATTGATTGAGGAGCCAAGATTCATAAAAATTCTTGTCTGGGCAATGCACTGAATGCCAGAGGCAATTCATGAAAGTTCATGCTGCAGGAAAGGCTGTCAGTTCAAATTTGCCAAAAGCGCACTACAAATGTTTCTAGTTTTACAGTTAATATATAAAAATCTAGATGTTGTATGTTAAAAATTGTTCTAATTTAGAGTGGCCAAAAAGGTCTGGGGTAAAATAAATCTTTCACAGAAGGAGAGACAGACATAGGATGGTAAATGTAACTAAGTAATTTGTGTCTATATAATAGGAAGGATTTTATTGAAAATGAGATAAGACCTTATTGCTCTCCCATTTAAACTGCCATTTTTGCCTTCAGGTTGATCAACGTTCATAAATGTACAAATATCCAAAGCAATATATCACTGGCCGTTGTGAGCTTCTAGCAAAACTTAACATGCATTCTCCAGTACTAGAAAACCTCTAGTCCACTTGCAATCCTGGGCAACAAAGTCTCACTGTCTGACAACTAAAATGAATGGTCACTCTTTAGGGAAATGTATTGTGTCCTTATTGCCTTAATCTCTAATTCAGGTAGGTAAAAGAAATATCTTTGTATTGCCCTGTGTTACAGAAGATTTATCACGAGAGAGAGTTTGTAATTCCATTGAGGAAGAATGATTTATCATCTTATGATGATTTCTGTCTCTGAATAAAATAATATACAGCTAAAAGAACATTAAGGTAGAGTTGAATTGGGATCCAGGGCTGATGTGGGTAACAGTAATATGAACTCATAAGACAACGAATTGTGTAAGGTGTAAGTCTGTCAACCTAACTGATGCGTTACATACTATCTTCTCTCAGAAACCATCAGAAGCTGCTGAAAAAAAAGAGGACACTAATACATCCCTAAGACATCACATTTGTAACAGACGATTGTGCCAAGGAAAAATTTACCAATTCTCTGAGAAAATATTGCACCTTGTTACATGAAAGTAAAATATGCTCAATTATCCACCTCCCCCCCCCCCCCATCATGAAATATCATTTTGGTTGTTAATATTTTCTCTCTTTTTTTCTTTCTAGTCCCCATGTAGGCGGTCAGTTTCATTGAGGGTCAGCCACGCATTCAGGTCAGCAGTGACGTCTGTCCACTAAGGGTCAGTTTGTGTTGCACGTCACCACCCTTCAAGTTCTGGTCACTGGTCAGTCTGTAAAGGCCAGTGGGTTCTCGAGGCCAACTGGGGATAAAATGCATGATGGTTTACCATTCATGATGAACAAAAATACAAATAATAACACAAGAGAAATGCAGATTTCAGTGAACCAACAGAAAGGTAACTTCACAACTCAGTGAACTCAGAATACTTGGTACATAGTGGCAAACTTTACACAGAAAGAAGGTGGAATCCCTTTACATGTATATTGACCAGTACGTTATGTAGGCATGATAGACATCCCAGATGCAGTCACTACAGTTCGACCTCGATTATCCAGCCATGTTGGGACCAGCGCTCATCTGGATAAGCGAATTGGCCGGATATGGGAGACACAATGTTAATGTATATAGCTGCCGTCCAAGCTGCCGTCCCAGTGCACTGGCAGCTAGGCAGGTAGCGTACCCCACAATGATGGTGTAATCTATGCTAGCATGCGCAAAATTGTAGTCCCTTCTTCACAAAAATAAAGTATATTTTATGTGAAAATCATACATGTTTTACCTCATTAGATATTGAGAAACCTATCATGCACATCTTATGAAATTAGTGAAATTTATCCATGAAAAGATGTTAAAGTCACTGTTTTTTCTCAATTTTTGGATGAAAAAAAAAAAAGTCCTTCACTGCATGAATGCGTCCGGAAAATAGAGATTTTCGGATAAAAGGAGGCCAGATAATTGAGGTCGAATCTTATGATATTTTGTATCATCTTACGCCAAAACTGCTTAACTTCCTTGTTGTGGTAACAACAAAACGCATTCAAAAATTACATGAGACTTCACTATATCAGGAGTTATTTCTTACTCCCGAGTTGTAAATGTAATAAATCACACTTTATACACAGTCCATACATCTGTAACATTTTGTCAGAATTGGTATGGAATACAACCACAGCAACTACTTTACTTTCAAATCTGAGATATTTTCATCAGAGTACTTCATACTCTAATATGAACAACAACTTGTTGTTGTTGTTTTTTTTCCCAATTTGACGCGCTTAGAAACATCAGTATTAAGCGCTATATAAATGTTGTTCATTATCATTATCATCATTATCTAATACGAGTGTATGACACTAAGGTAAACATTAAGAAATATTTGTAAACAAGTTCCAAACAAGAAAAGAGATATTTGGTATTGTTGATTTTTTTTCCTGCTTAACAGAAATGAGCAATACAATATTTGTTGTGTAATAACCTTCGTAGTTGGGGAAATATTGGCATAAAAAAACAACATTAAGTGTGGAAGTATGTTTCAACACTTTCTTTTTTATATTTATCTGAATCTGAATGAAGAATTTTATGGGCTGGAGCAACCCAAAGTAGAAGTATATTTTGAAAAATGCTCTAATTCCAGTGAATCAGGTGAAAATGCTTCAAGTACAATATAGCCTAGGCAATCCTTGACAGAAATTCAGTGTTTAGTCATATTGAAATCATCTTGTCCTACATCTGTGATCTAAATTCAGGATTTAGATAAAATGTCTTGAATCTTGAATTCCATGTCCATGACATGAACCACAGCATTGTGGACCAGAGCCTGTCATAGGAAACTGGCATAATACTTAGCTTCCATGTTATCGGATTTCTTGTAAACACTTACATTCATTTTGTGTACATGCATGATATTTAAGCAAGGTATCGTGGCTTTGGGATTGTATTTTTGATTACTTTATCATGAAGGAGAACAGTGAGGGGTGCATGTACAACTCAGCTCCTTCAGAGTGGGATTTGCCTCATCTCGCTAAACTATGCATTAATGTAATAATCACAGGGCATATAATTATGCATCATTCATGTTTTGTATAGTAATCTACCAGCTGCGCATTGATTGGCAGGTCAGACATAATGGGTAGTCTCCAAATCGTCTATTATCTTATGTGGTACTTTTAGCAAAGAGGTCTCCATTTTCTTTCATTCACAGACTTTTTTGAATAGTGACATGTAGATGAGGATAAGTGATAAAAAATGGACACAGGAAACATGGCAGTTGGCCTCTGTCTTTAACATGTTTTCCATGCCCAGTGGGAAGACTTGCGTGTGTCGTTCCCCTTTAGCATAGAATATATCATCTCCAGTTACGCAAGATCTGCATACCCAATGTAGACTAACTGAGCGATGTATCATTTTGGCAGAAAATTTGAGGAGAAAGCAAAGGTTAACATGAGAAATCGGAACTAAGTTCAGAGAGGCCCTGTGGGGAGGGAAAATCTCTCACTAGGTCTCCCCTTGTCTTACTGTTGGTCTCAAATAAGACACACAACCTGGACAATACACCCACAGGGACTTTACTTAACCCATTGGAGACTAGTCATGAGTACCCTTGGGCAGAGGTCTATGGGAAAAGTGTTTAACAGCAAATCAGCTTGTCCTCAATGGGTTCATGGCTACACTGGGTTTGCCCATTTGGCTGGCATGTGTGTGTGTGTGTGTGTGTGTGTGTGTGTGTGTGTGTGTGTATGCATGTGGACGTTTCCCTTCACAAAAATCCATTATTCTACTCAGTTATGGTAATTTTTTTGTATATTTACCTATATAGCAATGTCTTTCTATTGGTAACATATACTTCTGTAACACATGGTGCACCAATAATTTCTTTTTATGTAACTGGTATCTGGTTATCAGTGGGGTATCTGTGCTTCTTGTGTACTTTCAGGAAAATGTTAAATCAACAAAAAATGAAACCAAAATAAATAACATCTTCAAAAATGTTTGTTTTTTTCAACATCAAGAACCATATACACACACATGTTATAAAGGTTACAGAGTTCCAGGCCTGCAATGTTGGACAACACGTGGTGCTGAGAAAGTTGCAGTGGACAGAGGTACAAGGAAAGGCCAAGGAAGTAGACATTAGCTGGCTGAAAAGAGGTCAAGCATCACCTGAATCGAGTTTCACTCTCTATTCCCATAATTAGGTGATCCGAGTATCCTCTCGGATCACCTTCTGTATCTGTACGGATTCTTTGTTTTTCTTCTTCTTTATTTCTCCTCAAAAGTTGTGCAGAGGTTAGCTCAGAAAGTGCAATGCCTATCAATTTCAAAATTATACCATGTATGCATCATGTCCCAAAGACGACAAATCTAATGTATCACTGTGATCAGTCGACCGTGACGTCACTATGACGTCATTATATGAAAACACATTCTCAATCATATCTCATTAATGGAAAAGAATTTTTCAATGAAATTTACGTCATATATATTTCAAGTTATGCGAATTCTGCTCATGTTCTCAAAATTCATATTTTCTCTTAAAACGTGCGCGTACGCGCGCGTTAAAATATTTGTATGCTCCAATCGAGCTCAAATTTTTTTTGCACACGTTTCAGACCATTTGGAGCATTTTTTGAAAAATTGAAAAAATCGGACGGACGCGTACGCGCGCGCACATATGCGCACACACAGCTCATATGCAATTGAAATTTCCCGTTTTTTCACACGGATCGGATGTCTGAAATGTCAAGGAATATTTATACCAAGTTTCAAGTCAATCCGACTCAATATGACGTCATACGGGCCCGTCAAAGTTGAAATTCCGCGCGCGCGTCAATGGCGATATACAGTGCAACTATGCCAAAAAACTGCCAATTTTAAATCCGATTTTACTCGTCAGGATGGACGGTGACCCCCCATTTTCTTTACATATTTTGAAAGCTGATGAGTTGTACATGTCATTTCATGGGGTGGTAATGCTGACAAAATGATTAAAAGATAGCAAATTTCTTAATAAAGTAAAAAAAGTGAATTTTCAAAATGACGTCATCAAATTTCAAGCTTATTCGAGCATATCTCACTAGTCCTTTGTCAATTTTCACCCAGATTTCAGTATGTTGTAGCTTATTTAATGTTCTTACAAACATAAAATAACAAAAATTTGATTGGATAACGGTATCACCTCGTAAAAATGAATTGAAAGTAATCTTGTCAAATTTGACCAGTTTACGTGTTATCTCTATGGGAGTGCAGTTTTTCTGGAAATGAAAATTGACATGACTATCTTTATCGAGCACTAGCTCATTTACCCTTCGATAAATTTCTCCCAGATTTTAATATGTTGTAGCTGAGACTTTACGCTACCGTAAGTGTGCCCTTCATTTTTTCATACGCTGTCGGGATCACGTCAAAATTTTTGGTTGAAATTCAGGCTTATCTTCGATGTGTTGAGATATTTCTTTCTTTCTGCAACTTTCTTTGCAATAACTCAAGAAAAACGGCCTCTATCACTTCCATATTTTGGACATGTTAAGTTCATGTCACGTAAATCATTTCATAAAATAACAACTACTTGATCAGACATCATCTTGGGTATGTAAATTAGGGTCAAAGGTCATAAGTGTTTCATCCTGTATCTTAGTGAATACATGTTCTATCTTTCCCATATTTTGCACACGCAAAGACCGTATTACAAGGATCATTTCACAAAATAACTACTTTTTACTCAGATGCCATCTTGTCTGTGCAAATTGAGGTCAAAGGTCATATGTACTTCTTTTTGTATCTTCGTTATGACGTGTTATCTCTATGGGAGGGAATTTTTTTAAATGTGAAAATTGACATGATTGTCTTTATCGAGCACTAGCTCACTTGACCTTCGGTGAATTTCTCCCAGATTTTAATATGTTGTAGCTGAGACTTTACGCTACCGATAATGTGCCCTTCGTTTTTTCATACGTTGTCGGCATCACGATAAAAAACTTGGTTGAAATTAACGCTTATCTTCTATGTATTGAGGTATTTCTTTCTTTCTGCAACTTTCTTTGCAATAACTCAAGAAAAACACGCCCTATCACCCCCATATTTTGCACATGTTTAGTTCATGTCACGTACATTATTTGATGAAATAACAACTACTAGATCGGACATCATCTTGGATATGTAAATTAGGGTCAAAGGTCATAAATGTTTCATCTTGTATCTTGGTGAATACCTGCCTTATCTTTCCCATATTTTACACACGTATAGACGATGTCGCGAGAATCATTTCACAAAATAACCACTATTTCATCAGATGCAATCTTGGGAGTGCAAAGGTGGGTCAAAGGTCATATGTACTTGTTGCTGTTTCTTCGTTATAGTGTATGCAGAATTTGGTACCAAACATGGCAGATATGACTCCCTTTGCTAAATGAGAATGCAAACATCACACGGCCAATGTCTCTAAACACAGATGGAACTTGTATGGTCATGCCTATTGCAATAAGGACTCGAATCATTGATTAAAAAAAATCGGATCACCTTAATTTGTCAGTGATGACAAATTACAATCTCTAGTTCAGTCTGTCACCCATACATCCCTCTCTTCAAGAAACTGTCTTTGTGATGTCATAGTCACCCATACATCCCTCTCTTCAAGAAACAGTCTTTGTGATGTCATAGTCACCCATACATTTATCTCTTCAAGAAACAGTCTTTGTAATGTCATAGTCACCCATACATCCCTCTCTTCAAGAAACAGTCTTTGTGATGTCATAGTCACCCATACATCCCTCTCTTCAAGGAACAGTCTCTGTTATGTCATACTCAAATGACTCCCATATGATGTCAAAACGTCTTCAGATATCTGTCAAAAAATATCTATCACGGCAAACACACATCTGAGGCGATACTTTAATTTAAAAAAAAATAACAAACTCAAGAACGTCAGTGAGGGAAGGACCCTATGGAGTCTCCCTCATCAGCTACGCACAAATATCAAAAAAATTTCTTCTGCTGCTTCTGCTGAAAATGAATCCATTTTGACCCAGAGTAATCCTGCCTCCGCCAACTCTCTTCCAAGACTCGAGAGGATACTATCTGCCATGTCAGCATTTCAGCCACTCACAGCGGTAATTCTCCCCCCAAGTAGGGTCTGCAGGGTTCAAAGGTCACAGGTTCAAAGGTATCATACTATAGGACAGGTGATGTTTGTAACGATTAAGGTTTGTTAATTGAAAATGAAATAAGGTTGCTATTCCACGGGTTCAATAATCAGAAAATGAAATAAAGTTTGTCAGTCTGAAAACATAAAGATTGTGCCTAATAAAGAACCTTCTGAATTACGAACCTTTTTTTTTTTCCATTTTTGGATTCACAAACCTTCAGATTAAAAAACTTATTTCATATTCAGTTTAACAAACCTTCAGACTAACAAAACTTATTTCATTTTGGATGACAAACCTTTAGAATAACAAACTGTACAAGGACACATCCTTTTTATCTTCACTCTTCATGTCCTTTCTAGACTTGACTGGAATTCCAATTTGATCTAGTGAAAGCAGCAATGTTATTGTTGTTACTTCTTCTTCTGATGTGGTACTGTTGCACTTCCAAAAAGCGACCCACAAGAACATTGTTCTTCAAGAGATGCAACAGTTGGTAGATATTGGAGTGACACCTGAAACACATCTAGGAGGACACTGCGCTGAAAGCTGAGTATATTCAATCATACAGGGTAGCCTCATGGGAAATTATAAGCACCAACAAGGAGTACATAAGACTTTCCAGTGGGTATGGAATGGAACAATCCCTGATTGAGTTCGAACAATGATACCTTTATAGACAGGACATTTAGAGAGCTCTAGGGGTGCTCCCGAAGCACTCTAAACTTATGTTCCTCTCATGGGGAGGTTCAGGAGCTCTCCTGAGCCCAGTTTTGTTTAAAAGTGGGTCCTTCTGAAGGTCCTCAAAAACCAAATCCTACATAGTTGAGATGGATTGCTGGAGAAAATGAGGGGATTTCCCATCAGTGAGATGATCGGATGTGAGCATTTTGCATTCATGTCAGACACTGAGCATGAAAGGATGCACTTGGCTGGTGACATTCTAAAATCTCCTCCATAGAAGTAAGGAGACAGGGGAGAGAAGGTGGAGGAATCTATTAGCATCCTGCTGGGGTAATCTTTTAAGGCTCTCTTTTTCCTTTATTGCTCTCTTTGCTTTTATCAACCACAAAACTTGCTTATTAACAACTATATAACACCTAAATAGGTCCTTGTCATTTCATTAGTTGCTAAATATTCATCATTTGTCCCATTTTACAGTTAGGTCATCAATCGTGCAATCTAGGCTCCATTTGCGCACACACCAAGAGCCCGGCACACCACATTTATGTAGTACGTAAAACGCTTGCATCTGCAGTGTGCATGCACATGTGATCAGCATATTTATGGACAGCACGCTAGCATTAGCGCTCAGCACTGTCTTGATCTCAGATCTCACATATTCTCCTCGTTTTTGAATTCATAAAACATCAAATGACTTGGGTCTATTTTTAGGTGTTATATAAAACAAATAATTGATATTTCTCATTCATGCAATGGACAGAATATTTACTTCAATGAAAGATGAAATTATTGATCCATTCAACTCAACTGCGCCTCGTTGAATGGATCATTTCATCTTTTACCTCATGAAATATTCTGTCCACTGCACTCATAAACATTTATTATTTGTATACCAAAGCTCGATCAGTCAGTCCAATACGTCGGTTGAGAATGATAAGGGCGTCAAGTTGCCACTAAACCCATAGCGTTCGAGACAACTTAAAGCCCTTCTCATTCTCAACAGACGAATAGATCTGTGTAGGTAAGATCCATCACACTGGGTATCAAGACTTTACTGAATATGCTTTATATTCAGCAATTAGACCTATATTTCATGAATCGGTACTAGTAAACAACTCACTAGTGGGTAAATTCATGATTCAGAACCTTCTTGGTGTAATGGAAAGAAGTATTATCTCTTTTCAGGACAAAAGTCTGCCCTTTCTCATCAAGTATACAAGGTATTTGTATCACAAGAGGCAATATCTTCCTAAGTTGTTAATTTTGCAAATGATGCATCACGCGTTACCCCGGGGTACAGTAGTACCCCGGGTTACCGCGTTGTGTAGTGCCACCTCACAGCCACTAGAGGACAGCCAGAGAAAAATGCATGCACTGTGTGTGCGTGTACATAGTCATTCCCATGGCGCTGCATGTTATACCGTACTATGCATGCATGGCACACTGTGATACCACTAGTGTGGGCTTTAGTGCAGTGCAGTGCACTGGCTAGCGCGCGCTAGCTCCAGCACCAAAATAATTTCCTCTTTTTGGCACCCAGGGTACAACCTTTTTAAAAAAAATAAATAATTCAACAAAATGGCTGATTTTTATTTGGTACACCGGGATACCATTTACGTCATCAAATAATGATTAACCTGTTGAAAAATGGTAAAAACACATACCACTTTGGAATAAAGTACACAATGCCTTTATCATCCTCTCCCTGGATTCAAGTTATCATTTGCACTCTGCTTGTTATTTCAATACTATGGATAAGTCAAGCCAGTTACTGTAAAACATGATATTTTAGCAGCATGAAATTTTCCTGAATTGGAGCCAACGGCCTTTTTCACGGCATGAAATTTTCATGAAGTGCCTCTGGCATTCACTGAATATAGTGCAGACAAGAGCCTTTGTGTGCATTTTAATTTTGCGAATCTTGGCTCTAGTGAAACTCACAAAATTAAAATGCATAATAACATTCCTCATTTCACCGTACTCCTCAAATAGATCATTCTACCTTCACTTTCCTCCTATCATGGAGGATCTCTCTATTACTGCAGCCATGAGATCTCTGCCTAAGGTATACCACAGCTGGCCCAATGATATACTGTATATGCCATATATTTCGCGAGTCTAAATTTTTGTGAATCAGGAATTCCCAACGATTTCGCGAGTGGTTAAATTCGCGATCGCTGGAGTCCTGTACTGAACGGAGAAGTGTACACGCGCACGTCACATATAACATCAAGATCAGAGTCAATATTTTTGCGTGTCTTTAACTTCGCGAATAGTACCCGACTTGCGAAATTCGCGAAAATAAAAACCTCGCGAAATATTGTGCGTATACAGTACCTGCGGCATTCCCTGGTACATCAACAAAATTAATGATAAAGGAATATGATACAGCCACGAGGAATTCACTTTGTTATGTGGTATTATAAAATGGTGACATTCTAATCTTTCTCTTTTGCAATCTTATCATCACACATCTTCAAACAAAACATAAAATAATCTTATCATTTGATCAAAGAAGAATGAATTCGAGCAAAGAAAAAAAAATTGACATTTCCACTTTCTTCAGGTTTGGTCTGCTAGGCTCTTTTGACACTGATACATTCACTGAAGGGGAGAGAGAAGAAATACATTTTAAAGTCCATGCTAAGACAAGATTGAGTGACAACACGACTCAAATGTATTTTACTAACCACTGATATACCTTATTTCCAAGGCAAATCAGACATTTGTGAAGTTTTGACAAACAATTACAATGTACATAATTGGTAAAAAGCTCATAGAAGATAAATAGACATGATAACTGGAAGACTCACTCCTCTGTTGTATTCTACAATTCTTATCATACTACAAAAAGAATATGTTTTGGAAGGAAAGAAGATAGGTACTACAAATAAATGTGAAAATTTTATTTAGATTATGAACCAATATAGGTTGTTCAGACTTGAGATAAGCTGCACTCATGATAACATATCTGTTAATCAATCATCATTTAATTTCAACTTTGTAAGGCCTAGATATGCTTTTTCCTTTAAATTTTTGGTGGCAAGTTCTGCTCGTAGACAACATAATAGTCTTAAGAATAATTCCTAGATACAGTAAGCCATTGCTGCATGGACTATTCAATGATACAGTAAGCCATTGCTGCATGGACTATTCAATGATACAGTAAGCCATTGCTGCATGGACTATTCAATGATACAGTAAGCCATTGCTGCATGGACTATTCAATGATACAGTAAGCCATTGCCGCATGGACTATTCAATGATACAGTAAGCCTTTGCTGCATGGACTATTCAATGATACAGTAAGCCATTGCTGCATGGACTATTCAATGATACAGTAAGCCATTGCTGCATGGACTATTCAATGATACAGTAAGCCATTGCTGCATGGACTATTCAATGATACAGTAAGCCATTGCCGCATGGACTATTCAATGATACAGTAAGCCTTTGCTGCATGGACTATTCCTAGATACAGTAAGCCATTGCTGCATGGACTATTCAATGATACAGTAAGCCATTGCTGCATGGACTATTCAATGATACAGTAAGCCACTGCTGCATGGACTATTCAATGATACAGTAAGCCATTGCTGCATGGACTATTCAATGATACAGTAAGCCATTGCTGCATGGACTATTCAATGATACAGTAAGCCATTGCTGCATGGACTATTCAATGATACAGTAAGCCATTGCTGCATGGACTATTCAATGATACAGTAAGCCATTGCTGCATGGACTATTCAATGATACAGTAAGCCATTGCTGCATGGACTATTCAATGATACAGTAAGCCATTGCTGCATGGACTATTCAATGATACAGTAAGCCACTGCTGCATGGACTATTCAATGATGATACAGGAAAGTGATCCAAATAATCCAAAATGCATACTGATCTCACAACTGACCTAAACAGCCATGTTTCTCATCTTCCATGGCTGGTCCCACACAACAAGTATCATGTGAGCCGCTTCCCAAGGTGAACAATAGCTACTTGACCGGACTGCTGCAAACAAACAGCGGGGGACACCAGAAAGACTTGGCCCTGATACCAGTCTCTTACCGTGGGAGGCAAAAAGTAGTGGGTAGGACGGGTTGGAAGTCTCATTCCTATCAAGAAAAGTGATCATAGTCTGATGTGGACATGTTTAGCAGCAAGGAAGATATATTACCAGATTGTCAGAGATAGTGGAAAAGAGGGCAACCCTATCCCCTGACCCAACCTGGTATAACCTGTCAATACAATCAATCAATGATGACATGTTTACCTAGTCTGTCTGTCTGTCTGTCTCTGTGTGTAAGTCTGTGTGTTTGTCTATCTCTGTACTTGTCAATTAGTTACTTTGCAGAATACAGCTATAGATATGTCTTCACATGTTCATTATATTGCTTTGCTCCCTTTTTATTGCAAATGGCCAAATCTTGACAAAATGAATTTTTGAACAAAGTTTGCAATAGCTATGCACGGTCAAACAATGTGAAACTATGCATAGTTTTGTTAACGCCACATCAGGTCATTACTGAGAGTAATTTGCTGCTCGCATTTATTTGCATCGGCAATGCTCTCTTTTCTCTTAGCTTTTTTTTTTTCTTCCATGTGAACCAAGTTCAGACCAATACCAAAGCAAACAATTTTGTTCTCACTCTGCTTTCCCAACCTATTTTGCATGCTTACTAAAACTGCTATGACTCTATCACTCACAATGAATTCCACACTGCACTCTATAGCAACACAAGTAACTTTTATTGTCAATTATTTGTTGTTGCTGTTGTTTGTTTGTTTGTTGGTCACATGACAATATCGTTCAAGCATGCAGATGTCCTAACCTCCATTTTATCTTCTTCTGTCAAAATGCATGCCTCATTTCATCCACAATACTTTTGCCCTAAAAAGAAAAAATATAAACAAACTGCCATGTCTTTCTCTATGGGATTATATGCAGTCTTACAAGAGGCTACAATTGAACCCAGGACTGAGCCTTTGTATGCTAATGAGGTCAGCTATCATTTTAAGGCATAACTGGTTCTGACCTCCCACTACTCTAGCATTTCCTACAGCCATTTGGCTTCTTCTTTTTTTTTTTTTTGCCAGTCACAAAAGAGTGAATAGTTGGCAAACTACACAGACACTGGCTATCACTATTTATCTTGCACACATCTTTCAATGACTGAAAGACAGAAAGATGATGCCAAAATCAGAAAAAGCCAGAAGCTAGTGTCAAAAAGATACAAACCATGTCTGGGATTTATCTTTACACATCAAGTCACTGATGGACTGCAGTCTAGCCCATTTTTTATTTACTACATTGCAGCTGACATAAGAGACTTTGTTTAAAAAGCACAGATAAACCAGGAAACCTCCAGCATTTTCTCTTTTCATTTTTTTTTTTTTTTTTTGCATGTGTGTGTGTGTGTGGCTGAATTACCATCACTGACACTGTTCTTGGTATGCAAGAATGTACACTTAAAAAAACAACACACAGTTCCCTTTAATTTGTGAAGCACTGTCATATTCTATTCATAACATTTATTAATATCTACTGTCGACAATAGTGGCAAAAAAAGGAAATGGGGCATTTCTTTTATTATTAAAAAGAAATCATTACTTTATGTCATACATGACGGAAAAGAAAAAAAAAAACACTTAAACATAGCCTGTGTATCACACAGAGTTGAAATTTACTGAGCTTGCAGCTGAAAATGAACATCTGACTTTTGGAAACATTGAATTTTACATCCAGAGGCAATTTTCTAAATTACACAGGCATGAATGGTTTCTGTTCATCTTTACAACATCCTGTTGGATGTCTTAATGTTACAGAGTAAGAGTATGTTAATATCAACCCAAGATAGGCTCAGCACCATAACAACATCAATATGCCACATCTAACAATGATTATTTTCACCCACACTAGAATCTAAAGACAGATTCGATGCAGGAGTGAAGACAGGTAGTTTGTGGTTGTTTGCTGAGGATAAAGTCTTACAAAGGCTGTACAGCACAGATTGTCATCATAATGGAATTGCTTTTATTACTGCAAAATTTTGACAGTAGTCATCACAATCATGCATTTTTCATCAACCAATTACAATCAATATTCTCACTGGGACAAGTAGTCTTTTCTATCAGACAAAAAACATCAGACTAGCTGAGCTAGCTGAGGAGCCTGTTATTAATGGAAGCTGTATATCTTTGATAATGGTTAAAATGACCATCAGAATCTCCCAGATGATGTGGACAAGGCTACCCCCCCCCCCACAAGCTTCCAGAGCTCATACCATTTGACTGGATGAAGGGGAGATGGCTTACTGTGTGACTCATCATATCTGAGGGTGGGGTGGAATGTTGGGAGATCAATTTCCCTAGAGGGTGGTGGTATCACACCCTCCCCCATTGCATTACATCTCAGTGGATGGTGGGACTTCCCCCCCCCCCCCCCCCCGCCCATTCCACTTTCCCCCTAGGAAGCTCATTACCCTCAGCCAGGAGTTAGTCAGCCATGGCCGTTGACCTGATTCTGGCCACTGACCAGATGAGCTGACCAGTTGGTCATCAGAGGATGAGAATAATTTTCTATTTCTCCAGGAAAAAATCCAGGAAACTGACAATGGCTAAAATTGAAATTGGGAAAAAAAAAAAGAAGAAAAAACACAAGCTAGAATGGAAAATGCATCAAAATTACATGGGAGCACTTGGGAACTATCTCAGTGTCTTACTATCTTAATGTGATATCTTGCGGGGCTCAATACCTACATTTTTTTTTTCTCTTGGCCCATTCAGGCCACTAAAATCTTTACATTAGAAATTTTGGTGGCCTGAAAAAGAGATGTAGTGGCCCAAAATAAACTGAAATATAAAAATTCTCTTTTAATTCAATTGCCCAATCAGGCCACCAAAAAAAAAAAAAAAAAAGCTTTTTGGAAATTTAGTAGCCCTAAATAAATTGTTAGTGGCCATGGGCCTCTGGGACACCATGAATGTTGAGCCTTGTCTTATCATTGGTTGTCACAATGTGGGCATGCAGCTCACTCTATACTCAGTGCTTGGTCACAGGGTAGTCATATCTTAATCCAAGACTAACGCAGTGAGATCTCCATGTTAAGACTCGAGCCACACACACACACATGACTATCTTTAGCCACACACAGGACTAATTTCAGTCACACATGACAAACTTTAGCCACACACAGGTCTACCTTCAACCAGCTAAACACAAAAGACCAATTTTTACCACACACACACACACATGACTGACTGAGAGTCACAGCACTAACTTCAGCCATACACATTATTCATTTCAGTCACACACACAGGACTATTAAACTTCAGCCACACACATTAACCTTTAATCATGTTTAGATTATAAATCTGAAGGTTTTATCTTCATTTAGCATAGTTCTGTCATCAATGCATATCTGTTGCATCAAAATATTTAAACTTACTGCTATCCTGATGCTCATTCACATGGCTGATATAATTCCACACTTTTTCATGCCCATGCTATTACTGGTATACAACAGTGGTAGTTTGTAAGTAAAGCCCGCCGCACACTATATGATCTGACTGGTCGTACCACCTTGAGACCGGAAGTGTGACGTCACCAGTCTTGCCATTTTCCAGTCGCACAACTGGTTCTTAGCGCCAGTCATAGAGATTTGACATATTAAATTTCCACGACCGGTCGTGGGCTTTCAGCAAATCAAGATACAGTATCAGGCAAAGAGTATAGAATCGCATGGAATACGCACTGCATGCGCGTCCATACTAATTGGTAAATTGTACTGAAGCCAGAACGGTCGTAAGCCTAGTTGCGTAGTCTGATCGTATGGGGTGCATTGCCAGGTCATAAGACCTAGGGGGTGTTTCATATGAAGCTGTTCTTAAAGTTATGAACTACTTACTACTTGTAAGAATGACTGGTGATCAGTTCTTGTGCTGACTTATTGAAATTCTGATACGTATAGCACATACGTATAGCCCATCAGAACTGATCACCAGTCATTCTGAAGTCGTTTGTAACTTTAAAAACAGCTTTATGAAACATTCCCCTGGTCATGGTCTTAATGTCATGTAGTTGTGAGTTGTTTAGAGTGTGGCGGGCGTAAGTAATACTGTATACGCCATATATTTCGCGAGTCTAAATTTTCGTGAATTGAGACTTCCCGACGATTTTGCGAGTGGTTAAATTCGCGATCTGGAGTCCTGAACCGAACAGAGAAATGTGCACGTGTACGTCACATTCATATCGGGATCAAAGTCAATATTTTCGCGTGCTTTTAATTTCGCGAATAGCAGCTGACTCGGGAAATTCGCGAAAATAAAAACCTCGCAAAATATTCGGCGTATACAGTACTCTAGTAAGGCTTGGGAAGAATGTCAGTCATTATCACTCTTCCAGAAGAGATGATGTGAAACCTGAAGGCAGTGGCTATGTCAGATTAGAGAATGACTAAATCGGAATAAGAACATACAAGTATAGAAAGTTATTGCCAAACGCCATAAAAGAGTGGAGGTGTATTACATACAAAATGTTTGTAATGAGAAGCATACTTCTGTTTATCTGCAAATAGAAAATGGGAGATGTTTTCAGTCTCCTGGAGAAGTTACTGCAAACATTGTCATCTATAATCCATGGCTCTTCATGACTGAATCTCTTGGCCTTGCATTATCTTGGTAAAAATCATTAAAATTCTACACAAATAACTCTGGCAGCTTGTATTATTTAAACAGCATTATCATTTCCAGCACGCACTTTCTTTCAACCTCATGATTAATTTGAAATGTCACGCAAAATCTCTTTTGGCATTCGTTCTTGAAACAAAACACACACAAGACTTTACTGACGATTGGGAGAAACCTGTAATAAATGCAAAGAGAGAAGTCTAGTGACTGTACTTATAACAGTGCAGACAGCCGCAAATGGCAAAACAAGTCCTTGAATACTTTGCTTTTTTTTTCCAGAGAAATTCACAGCTTTGAAGACGAATCTGATTATGCTTGAGAGGAGATGAAAGAGCCAGTAATTATTCCATCATTCGTTTCATGCTTCACTCCACCTGGCTGTGTGCTTCACAGCCAATCCTTGGAAGAAGAACATCTCAATCAAAGTCTTGCTTCACTATACAGGCACAGTGAGTGTACAATGTATCTCACTGGTTACCACACTGACATGGTGAGAGTATCTCGTACTAGGTACCAGTTTTATGGCTTTCTTAGCGAACAAAGATTTATGGAAGTCCACGTCTGCTGCAGGCTTGTAGGTGACTAATGAGTCCAGCCTACTTTACTACATTGACACAGAAAGGCAAAGGGAGCCAGAAGAGGTAGGAGCGAGAGGGTACCACAGAAGGGCAGAGGGTACCACAAAAAGGGCAGAGGGTACCACAGAAGGGCAGAGGGTACCACAGAAAGGCAGGGGGTTCCACAAGAAAGTCAGGTAAAGCTAGAAGTGCTAGAAGGTAGAGGGTACCACACAGAAGGTAGATGCACAGGAGAATTGCAGATGGTACCACAGAAAGGCAGAGAGTACCACAGGAAGGCAGATGGTACCATAGACAGGTAGAGGGTACCATATTTATAAGGAACCAGATGGTACAACATAGAGGCAGGGGGTACCACAGAAAGTCAGGTGAAGCTAGAAGGGCTAGAAGCCAGAGGGTACCACACAGAAGGCAGATACACTACAGAAAGGCAGTTGTTACTATTGAAAGGCAGATGGTACCACAGGAAGGCAGATGGTACCACAAAAAAAGCATAGAGTACCACACAAAGGCAGCTGGTACCACAGAAAGACAGAGGGCATCACAGAAAGGCAGGTAGAGCTAAAAGTACCATAACCCAGAGGGAACCACATAAAGACAGGGGGCAGAAGAGCTACACCTAGATGTAGAGAATTATAGTGAGCCAGCAGGAGCCAGGAGCTGTAGCTGTGGGGAGCAGGGGTAAGAAAAAAACATCTTATTCTTGAAGAGAATTTTATGCTCTAATTGATGCAGAAAGGGTGATGCTGTGCATCACAAAAAATCAGAAGAGAAATGGGTAACAAAACTGAAAAAAAAAAACACAAAAAACTACAAAGCAGTATCTGGAGCTCCCCTTACATAAGTCATAATTCTCATTGAAATGCTGACCATTTATTTTCTTTAAGATGGAAATCTTATCCACTGGTTAAGGACAAGTTCACCTTCATTAACATAAGGATTGAGAGAATGTAGCAATATTAGTAGAACACTTCATTGAAAGTTTGAGGAAAATCGGACAATCCGTTCAAAAGTTATGAAGTTTTGAAGTTTTTGTGCAGTCACCGCTGGATGAGAAGACTAGTGCAGTGTATGATGTCACATGCGTACAACAATATAAGGAAAATATAAAGAGAATTTCACAAAATTTCATCTTTTGAAAAAAGTACACATTCCCTTGACTCGTTACTGACATATGTTATGGGTAATATTATTCCCATTGCCTTTAGAAAGAGGCAAGTCAAGTGCTCTTATATTATGCGAAAAAAGTAAAAATATGTTGAATTTTCTTTAAATTTTCTTTATACTGTTGTACTCATATGACATCACTAGCCTTACTAGTCTCCTCATCCAGCGGTTCCAACTCTAAAGTTTTGAAAATTCATAACTTAAGCATCGATTGTCCAATTTTCCTCAAACTTTCACTGATGTGTTCTACTAATATTGCTGCATTCTCTCAATCCTTATGTTAATGAAGGTGAACTTGTCCTTTAAAGTCTTCATTTCAAAGTCCGCATGATGTCCCAATTATGACTGACATCATTTATGCAGTTTGGTCTGGCAGAGAGTTTGTTGAATCCAAACCTGACCTAATGTGAAATTTTAAAGATTAGAAGGGGAAACCAATCATGAAGGACTTTTCTTTTACCCAATTATTCAGAATCTTTGGGGAAAAAAACAACAACAAAACTTAAGACTAATGCTACAGTCGGATGAAAGTGCAATGTTTGGGTAGACCCTGTATTAATTTGAGTAGTTGTTATGGAAGCAAAATCTTCTCTGGATTATAGGTTTTAGGGGCGCTGTTTTTTTTTTTTTTTTTTTTTCCAACCAAAAAAAATGTCCAGATCATTCATCATCTTGAAGGTGCTACTTCAGTTTTACAAGCCAAGTGCAGGCCACCATCTACAAACCTATTGATATCATTCTACCTTATGATATCTGTCAGTCAACGTGCTTCTGTGGATCACAAATAGACTAATCTTAATTCTCATAAGCTTAACAGACATCAACATTAAAATTAAAAGCAGATAGGCTAAGCTGATAATTTTCTGTACTGCTGCAGATGAAAAGGATACCTTGTACACTGTAACTGTATGTGAAGAAATAAAGATGAAGAAGGCGAAAGTTAGATCCCCAATAAGGTGTGTAGTCAGTGTTCTATATCATACAAGATGACTGGAGATAAGACTAACATGGGAAACATGTCTGATACAGCCTGAGTTCATCCTATCATTCAACGTTCTACTGCTTTGTGCTTTCATCATTTTCAATACAATTATGAGAGACGAGAAACCAACACCAAACTTGACTACCTTCACAACTCAAATGACACAGAGAGCTTGTGGTGGTTTCCGCCTCAGCAGTGATAGATCAATAAGGTCTCAATGACGGACAGGCGAGAGATTTTGTTCCTGAATTATAAGATAATCATGGCAAGATATGCATAACAAGGTATCAAGTAAACATATATACTCACAAACACACACTGTACATAAATGTGGATATTTCTGTACTTATGTGTCAGCTTGTGTGCACATCTATATAATTTGTATATATTTGTGTTGATATATAATAAATATATAGAGGGAGGGAAAAATGTAAAGGGGGGGGGGCGAGACTTAAAGAGAGAAGCATTCTAGTGTGCACATTTCAATGTTACTTTGTATTGGTTGAACCTTACAGATGCATTCCTTACAATACTTTAGTCCAAGTCTCAAAAATGCCAACTCTACTTACTGCTACAGCAGTTATTTCATTAAAAAAAGCATGAAAGTAAAGAAAAGAAAATTGTCTACTGCCATTGCTAAAGTTTTTTTTTTTCCAAGAAAGTGTTGCAAATATTCTTTAATATCCTCCCTCTTCCCCAAAAAAGAAAAACACTTCAAGTAACGCAAATAGGTAAGTGAAAGTCATACCTGCACAACTGAAAATTGACAAAATTATCCTTTTTCTGCCTCAGAGTAGCAGAAATAAAGTTAGCAATCTCTAGAGGTAATTGTAGGTCTGTGGGTATAGGCTGATAATGATTGGGGAACAGGAGAGTTGAGAGAAGAGAGGAAGAGGAGGAGAGTGTGGAGGAGCTGGAGGCTTGATGAGGTGTACGGGATGAGAAGAGGGGGTTTCCCTAACAACATTACAGCCTCGTGGGCGACAACATTTCCTTTCTAACTCACACAACCCACTTCTGCTTGCCATGCAGAATATCACACAGTTCATCTATGGAAGGTCACCAAGACTGTCTGTACCCACCGTATCATACGTCATCATGTGCGTCACATGGCTCAGACTGACTTGCATCATGCCATGGCGACAAAAAGGATCAAGAGTTATGCAATGCCAGCCCTACAACACGAGCACATAATCTTTGCAGTAATCCTTAGTAAATTGGCAACCTAGGTCACATTGAGACAAATACAAAACACAGTCTCTGAAAGCAGCAAAACTCTGATTCTTAGGTATAACCATGAGAGGAGAGATCCTTTCAAATTTAGAACATGACTTCCTGATAAAGTCTCACCTAAATAGGGGTTTTCCCATGAACTGATTTTTTTTTTTTCCACTCACACTTGCTTCTACTCTGGGTAAAATCTCACTATCCATTCATATTGAATTATATAACTGCATTACTCTGCCATAACAAAAGATCAGAATTTGACTAGGACTCTCTGGAGATGTTTCTAGAATCTTTTTTTTTTTTTTTTTAACTTCAAATTTGTTTGTTTGGTGTGGTTTTTTTTCTCTCTTCGGATCTGGCTTGTACATGCCTTCACACTTCTATTTACTGTGAAAAGAAAGATTTTCTTTTTCTTTTTATCAGTATATAGAGACAATGCCATTCTGCTTCTCACATGGATTCTCATATCAAACTATTCTCAAAATGACATCCTGTGAAAGCAAGAATGGCACTGCTTCATTAGGTACACACCCATTCCTGTTCTTTGTATCTCACTGACCAGGCTGGGAAAGCCACTGGACATTGGCCGGAGACTGACAGGTCACTGACAGGTCATTTGACCACATGTCAAATCCTCTCATCATTACAAACTATCTTCACAAAATGACACTTTAGCAGCTACATCTATTGCAAGGATGACAAATATAAATTATATCTGTTTACTCTAAGGCCTCAGGATACCTAGGTTGCTTACAGAATTGTTGACTTCAATTACAAGAAAGTTTTGTTGATATGAAACTATGCTCAGTTCTCTCTCTTCTTTTTTTTTTTTTTTTTTTCATGTAATGGCTCTCTAATATCATTATTACTATAACTCCTATTACCAGCAACAGAATAGCAATTTTGGAACTGTTGATTGTCGTGAGGGATTCTGTATTATAAACTTACTACTTACGATCCAAGTACTTCTCTGCATAGTGTTGTGGTTTTTTTTAAACAACCTAACCCATAATACCAATTTCAATCATTCTTACGAAGTTATCACATTCTCAGAAGGTTATTTCCAGTGGAACAAGGTAGCTCTGTCATAATGCAATTTCAATTGATTTTTCTGCTTCTGAGTTCTCAATTTCACAGCTACATGTATTTTCCTTTCCCTTTTTTCATTTTAAAGCCACCATCCTCTTGGGTCAGCTGGGTGAGGAGAGTACCATCCGTGACCACATCAGAGATTGCTTCCTGGATAAGGGGTGGAGCTCCAACTGACCACATATGGTCTGAGGGTTGTACCGGTCATCACGGTCACTGATATCAAAGAATTTGATCTTGGCATGTCTCATATCTCAGTCATCATCTTAGAGTCAAATGCTGGTACCACTGTCAAAATTATTGCATTGGTAGTTATTTCAAAGAGGTCCTACATAAATCTTATGTTTGGTTTATTCATGCTTGTTTCTCTGTGTTTGGCAATATGTTTTGTCAAATTTCTCATCTCAGCATCAACTAAAGAGAGGGTAAGGCAGAAAATGTTTCTAAACAATCCTAACATTAATCATTTGTGTGTTGCAGCTGCTATAATCACTTGACAAAAGTGAGCTATACAAAATCTGTATTAACCTCTTGGGAATAGATAGGTTATTGTTACCTTGATAATTTCTTTGAAAATGACAAATTTTGACAAACATGACAATAGACAGCCTGGCATGGTTACTAAAGGAATTGTTCATCATAGTTCAAAAGTTTACAAATATTTGGTAATGTCATTTGTAATGCATGTTTTGTTGTGTTGCATCAATAAGATAGCATGAGAATGTTCCCTGAAAGCACTTGTAAAATGATTTATGCCACATGGTTCCTTATAGGCCTACTCACAGAATAAAAGTACATCATAATACTATCACACCAGCATCCCCAGAACACCTTAAATGCATTTCCCAAAATAAAAAAAACCACACTGTTGAAAGGCAGGATTTACATAGATGTACTCAACTTCCTGTCATGTTGTGTTTGTGTGTGTGTATGTGTGTATGTGTATGTGAGTGTGTGTATTGTGCGAGTGTGTGTATTGTGTGTGTCCAATATACATCACAGTCAATCTGCATGTCTGTGAGGAGGAAGACTGTTTAAATGTCTCCAATCATACTATTGATGCATGAGCAGATTTACATTGCTTATCCTAGACATCCATTTCTCCTTCACTGATCATTCTCCTGTTGCTAGGCAACTCCTACCACATCACTTTCTAGCCTATTGCACCATCATCTTCCACAAACCAGTAACATGGAAGGGTATAAGACTTCATTAAGAAACATGAATGCATAAGGCGCCCTCTATGGGCAAGTTTATTGCACCAATGTACTTTGTGCTTGTTCATCCAGGGGCTACTAAACGAAGGTGAGACAAAGACTGCAGGTGGAGCATAAGAAGAGAGTTTTAGAGAGAGGAAATGAGTAAGACTGGAAAGTTCCAAATGATCTTCATCATTTCAGATCATGAAGTGCATGAATTGTAAATGCTGTGTACAGATTTGTGAAATTTATTGTGGTCCTTGAGCAGAGAAACCAATACTCTTGAGCAAGGATGGTGACAGAGAAGACTCGCATATTCCAGTAATATAGCAATGCAATTCCAATAAAATACCACTTGCTTATTAACTTCCCAGGTGTGTAGAATTTATGCATGCTTTCTTCTTCTGTTCTGATTCCATGAACACCCAAGCCTGCACTTTTATGTGAATGCTGCTAGGTTGTCATCCTTGTTCACTGTGATCCACATGTTGAAATTATTCTATTTCCTTTTATCCATAATCACTATAAATTCTGAAACTCTGTACCCAGTGTAACCAATTTACAGAAGCTCATATTTAAAAGTCTGAAATATCATCCAACGTTCTCCTTTAAGCTGGCCTTGGTAATGAGAGATATTTCATACTTTGTCAACAATGACATCATGATATAGTACAGAATATGGATGTATAGGAAATGCATGTAAAGAAATCATGTATCCTTTCTTTTTTCCTTCTCATCGTCAGCTGAGAACCAGAAGGGCGTTATCATAATTTGGGGGCATTGAGTTATTAGTATCACGTTGTAGAGCTAGATCTCCTCTACATTAAGGTGTCAATTTTAAATCATTTTTATTTTCAGTAAAATAATAAAAAAAATAAAAACCACAAGGATGCTATTTTACCCAATATTTGTAATGCTAGAGCCACACACAGCCGGATTTCGTACCGCGTCCATAAGGAAGTAAAACCATATCGACCCAGTCGAGCCATAGAGACCCGCATTGACCCGCATCGTAGCCCATCTCAATTCCTGATGGATTCCAGGGGCTATGATACGGCGGTGAAAATTTTTTGGTCAGGTTCAAAATTTTCTCACAGATTTCAATTCCGTATTGATTACCAATTCGAACTGCAATGATTCGGGTCGACCCGCTGCAACCCACCGTATTGACCCTTGCCGTATGCCGCATTACCTTCAATGCAACGGATGACGACAAGGTTTACATCCGGGTCTGTACGGGTCGATAGCGGTCGAAAAAGATTAAGTCAAGGATTTAAAAAACAGATTTTTACACGGTTCGATACGGGTCAATACGGCTCTCTACGGTTTGAACCGGGTTGATACGGTTTTAATTCCTTATGGACCCGGTTTGAAATCCGGCCGTGTGTGACTGTAGCAGAAATCACCCTCCATTCCGGGACTATTACGCCTCATTTTCACCCGGATCAAATCCATTGTGTGACCTGGCTGTGTGTGACTCTAGCATAACAATGCTTAAAATGGTACCCACTTTTGATTGGATAAACTTTTTTTACTTCATGGAAATTGACTGTTTCATTTCTAATTACACTCAAATCCTAGAATGGGAAAGCTCCCTTCTGGTTCTCAGCTGACATCATAAAACTCTCCAAACTTGTATTAAAACACATTATTTTCTTCATGGTATGTCCCTCAACATTGTCCGATTCAAATCAGAGTTGCTTAAGTGTACAACTACCTTATCGTATGTTCACATCAGATGAAGATAAAAACATACCCCCTTGAACACACTTAGCATTTCTCGGTATGCAACCTTGGTTAAAACATAGAGAAGATCATTTGTGACCCGCGACAACGGTTTCAGGCAAAAGTCGCAAGAGCATTCCCTCCTAGGCGGGGTACAAAGATTTTGACCATTATTTTTGTCGATTTAGGTTTTTTGCAGAAATCGAATCTTTGATATGTTTTCTACATCTACACTACATTTCATAGCATAAGACAAAGTTTTTCCTATCGAAAATGGAATTTTAAGCACCCTATGTTGGATCGCACTTGTCAGTTTCGAGCTTCTTTCGAACGCCGCGCCAATATCCCCAGCGTTGCTACGGCGCAGGGTCTCGCATGCGATTGGCTGGTGCGTCGCATACATTTACATAATTCGGCTTTCGGAGACACCAGTTGCAGCGTTTGGGGAATGCTTTGTCCACGCGTGCACGATTACATGCTCCATTGTTCTTGCTATAGTGGTTTATATGCTCGCTCTGTAGTGCGTGCTCTTCGTTTGGCTTTCTATCCAAACTATTCTACCGCAATGTTCGTCAACGGAAGTGAAACAAAAATCATGTAGCATGACATAACCGTGTGAAAAGAAAACTAGATATTCTCAAATTTGTCTACTTGTACATGTAGTAAAAATTATGACAGCAGACTGACTCAATGGAAGGTAGATAAGAGGAAAGGAGCGGGACATGTGACTAATTATATTCAAAGACAACACGTCAAGATCGCACCAAACTAACGAGTCGTGTTTGTTTGTTTGTTTGTTTTTATTTAATTAGCACCACCGAACAAAGCAACATATGCATGTCTTGTAAAAGCAAAACAAACAGGAAGCGTGACCCTTGCCAGCACTAGCAATCTTGTCCCTTCAAAAGGGTCGCCAATGATAAAGACAAATCAACCACAATGAAAACGCGATTTGTAAATGTGTGGATTTGCCACCGCTCCTGTTACATGCACACGGTCATGGCGTGTGAATGCCATTGTGTAATGCGTACACCAAATACACATGTACATGTGCACTATACAGCTGTACGTGCAATTATCGTATTCGCCATCTTGAAAGACGTACTGTAAACAAACCCGAGCGAAACGCATTGTTTTTCGGCTCCATACGCTGAGCTCCGAGGAAGGTGCCCGGGAAATTTGACTCTCTCAGTGAGCCAATCAGAAGGCGATGTGGTTGCTAGAGGCGGAGCTTAACATCGATTGGCACCATCGTACAGATGGGTGATTCTCCCCTCGCATCGCCGCTCGGACATTGTCTTTGAGAAAGAGGTGAATCTTCAAAGCCTGTTGTCTCGCAATTTTGTCAGGCTAACAACTTAAAAAGTGCATTTTATTTCTCTTTCTATGTCCACTTATGGTGCCGAAGAATACAAGTGTTTTATATCAATGCAAAGCTTAGGAAATGGGCAATGTAATTCAGTGAAAAAATGAATTTTCAAAATTCCCGACTTTTGCCTGAAACCGTTGTCGCCGGTCACATTTGTGCAACATTAACAACAAATACCTTGTTTTGTGTTTGTAAGCTTCTTCTTCTAGAAGATACAAAATACATTTGACCAAATAATGTAATGTGCGAATGTAAAACTGAGCATTGAGTGACAGCCATCAATGCACCAAATCTAGGTGTGGTTCCAATTAAGTCTTACTAACCTCCCATGGTTCAAATGATGGCACATGAGGGGACATGGTTCTGTTATATCTACAATGTACACTCAGTTTTCAATCACCTCACTGTGGGTAATTTCTGATTTTACATCATACAAGCATTAGTGGTTGATTCTATGTATAACAGAAAGATTAATTGAGATATATTTAGTCAATGAAAAGACATTGACATTACTTCTTACTTTAGCCAAAGAAGTAAGAGAGACGCAAACCACACAAGCTCCACATTATTTGATGTTTGTGTGTAGAGGGTGATACGTAAGAATAATAAAAGACAAAATATTTCTTGCTACAGCACCATATTCAATGAATGAAAAAAGAGAGATAGGCCTATCTCAAGATGGTACTTTGAGAATATGGCAAAATGACCCATGTCTTTACAGAGTTAATCCTGTCTAAAAACAGAGGATTGGATGAAAGTTGGGTAATTAGAGCTAATGGGGGAAAAAGACATAAGACCTGCCATAAGATTAGGAAGCAGCTTGGACTGATTTCCTAGGCAGACAAAAGACAGTCATTAGCTCATTACCTGATCGGCTCATAGCGGTCAAGGTTACCAAGGATCTAGAGAGATCAGTTCCAAGTGACCAGAACTGACCCAGAGACTGATGAAAGTGAAGGGTGAGCAATAGAGAGAGGGGGACAGCATAAGGAGAGAAAGAGGGGGAGAGAAGAAGAGGGGGAGAGAAGAAGAGGGGGAGAGAAGAAGAGGGGGGGGGGGGGTGGGTAGAGACCAGGAGGTGGGCGGAGTTTTATCCAATTCATTTATTTCAAATTTGAACATTCACAATCTGGGTATTTCTATCAATTTATTTGGAAGAGATATAAAGTTTGGCATTGACGTTAACAAAGCAGGGGAGGGGAAATAGAATATGAAGACGAAAGCTGAGGGGAAAGAGAGAGAGAAAAAAATGAGAAAGGAAGAAAGAGAGAAAGAGAGGTACATATATGGGTTAAAGACAAGCCATTGCAGCAAGAAAGATGAGAGAGGGGAGAAAATTCACTTTACATATTACAAGGTTCTATGAGGAAGAGGTGCTCACAGGAAAAAACCAAACAGATTCTATTCATGACTCTGCAAAGTTATTGAAGAATTACACATGCAGCTTATTGTATGGCTGCACTTAATTTGTTGACTAAAATTGGAGAGATTCATCTTCTCTGATTGAAAACATGACTAGACAGATGGCAATCAATCGACTTCAGTCAACTTGACTAGGATATCACCATCCAAGGCAGAAAGTCCTCTGCCTACTGTAATAGTATGGTTTGCATTTCCCAAAAGATTTTAGAGCCTAAAATACTCATCCTTTAGAATGTCATTGGCCTGGCAGAGAGTCACAACTCTCAATAGAAGGGCATAGATAGGATGATGAGAAGGGAGACAACATTTTATCCCAAGTCTGGCTAAAAAAAGGCTGAGTTTGAAAAGATAGCTGCATGCCGCTACCTTATTCTCACTGGCTTTCTCTAAGTAGCACTTCATGTTCAAGAGGTTTTTTGTTTTTTTTTTTCCCCTCATAGTTTAAGTGAAAACAATAAAAAGGATGGTTAAAGTTCATGCAATTCCGCTGTGTGCATTGCACACAAACGTAAAGTTACTACTGGTCAGAAATAACACAAAAATGGGGGAATGATATCATATCACTAGTTTCACATTTTATAAACTTATTTCATATTTACCCATGTCATATGAATCTCTACTTAACTTGGGTTGTTGTTTTTTTTTTCTATGTAGAATATAAAACAAAGAATACATTGAACTGTTCACATCAAATCATTAAATATCTATAATAGCTGGGAAACAATTATGTTTATCAAAGGAGTTGCTTCTCCTCAAAAATATCACTTGTGTATGAACATTTTCAGTAAATACACACATTGTATTATCATGGAATTACATACATGGCTGTGACATTTTTTTTTACATGTATCCCAGTTTGTATAAAAATATTAGATTAGATGTAAAGTCTTAAGAAGACACAGAGTTCACATGGTGAGTATTCCCTGGCACTGACAGCATGTTGTATTAGATTCTAGTTTGAGTTTCTTGTGTCTTGGTGGCAGATAAAAATGAAAATGTTATCAAATGCAGAATAAAAGCCTCACACATTCTATAAACTGTGAGTGAAACCTCATTAATGGTATGCAGAATATCTTTGAATAAACAGGAACGGAAATAATCACAGATTACCTACAACTTTGAGAAAAATGGAAATGGGAAAGACTGAATGTTGTAAATATTTGTGTTTGGGTTGTTTGTGAACGTTTTTGTTGTTTGTGAACCTTTTTGTGGAATATGTGCTTTTTAATGTGAATATGCACTCTGGTAAGACTGAAAAAGAGTAACCTCCCTTTAAGGTGACCAAAATAAGCCGTAAGGGGAGGTGGCCTGAGGTGCTGGGCAGCCACGTGAGGAGGTCAGGGAGATGGTCACTCCTGGTCAATCTGTCACTGGTCCTGTGTTAGGAAGGATTATAGAGGAACCAGACAAACATGTGACCCAGAGTGAATCTCAGACTTCCTCTCCATGAGGGAGTCCTGGGGAGGCTGAGGGGTGAGTTATGGCTCCCCGATGACTGATGACTGCTGAAGAGAAATCAGGAGGACATGCAGGATAGAGGGGGAGGGGGAGAGGGTGGGTGAGAGAACCTGAGGTTAGGAGGAGCGAGAGGAAAGTCAGAATTATGGAGATATATCCATCCTCTTGAGATACAACTTAGGACTGCTTTGTTTAATCCAATGTTTTAGAAGACCAAGAGACAAACAGACATCAAAACTTCAGTTCACAAGAGCCCTGGTCTGACTAAAAAAAAAAAAAAAAAATATATATATAGGCCTATATATATATACCCCCAGTTTCACTTCCCATTCTTTCTTTTTTTTTTGTTCTTTAAGTTTGGACAGTCTGATTGCAGACTTCTCAAACGCTTAATAAAGCTAACATCCTCCTTGCACTTGCAAAGTTTCCCCCTTCCCATATCACTACGCACAGTTTTGTGTACTGTGGCCACACCTGCTGAAACTACAAGAAGTTTGTCATGTGGTTACCTCCACTTCCTTCTGTGAGTCTTTGTAGCTGTCAAATGGAATTGTCTACATTTTGCCTTGCACATATAATAAGATATTTTTATTCATGTTGATTGTTGTCTTCTTAGTATTTTTTCACACCGTGAAATAATTTTCATTTTTTTCACATTTTTATCAAATGATTATGAATATATGTATGTGTGCATAAGATTATCAAGTATTGTTTTACTGTAATAATGATATTTTATATTTCATTGTATAGGCCTACACAGCTGCATGTCACTCAGCAACTCAGCCACATAGGTGCCATGGCAGTATTGTGAATAAACCAAACTGAATGAATGAATGAATGAATGAATGAATGAATGAATGAATGAATGAATGAATAAATATGCATGCACAGTGAAGTGTATCATAGAAGTATGACAGCTGTAGATGCATGTGTATTTTTTGTGTATAAAGATCACCATAGTGCAGAGTTGTGATACTTACTGTTAAATTGGGACATTTTTGCTCGAGTAATTTTTTGCACTTATATGATAAGATGAACTTTGCATGTTTTTAATTCTGTGGAATCAAGACATAAATCAGTGGAACATAAAGCAAACAAAAATATTTGCGTGCTTTTATTTCTGCGCTTGTTTTTGAACTAGTAGCACAAAATATGTGAAAATTCCCACACTGCAAAAATTTCCACTTTTACAGTAATTTGTGGATTTTTTTTATCTCATAGTTATGTAATTGTGACAATCTAAGTCTTGAAAAGTGCATTATTTTGCTCAATATATGCTGTGCATTTGTATGTTTGACACACAATCAAATTCCCCACAATTTTCAAGTGAGCATCCTTGCTGTTTTTGCCAATGGTGCAGAGAATGTCAGTTAGGGACCAGAACTATGGGTGTGATTTTGTATCGCTCAAACTACAGCCATTCCATGTAATTTGTCGGTAGTGTGATCACATACTCCAAAAATCTTATTTCATTCCAAAACTAGAAAGTTCTCAGGAAAAAGTAAATTACATATAGTTTCTCATTGGGGTCTAGATGTAGGAAGGCAGTATGATTAAATATACATCATGAGGACTCAGTTAATATTGTATTATATCAATCAAACCATTAAACCCGTTCTGAACAGGAACCTGGTGGCCTGTATATTAATTCTATGGGCATTTTAGAATTCAGTATGGAGCGGGTTAATAAAATAGGTGAGAAAATCAAATAGATAAGCACAAAGTAGTCATAGCATTGTCTAACAAATCAAGAAGAGATAATATACACATACAAATTATATATTGCAAACATCTAGCTGCAAAGCTACAGAGTGGCAATGATGTAGCTTGTACCTGTATCTACTACCAGTGGAAATTTCCCTGGTAAACTCTCTCTCTCTCTCTCTCTCCCTGTAAAGGGATGAAGTGGTAATACCATCTGTTTAAATTAGCATAGACACCTCAGAGGGAAGGGGTATACCCTCAGAAGATGAAGGGTGTTGTTAGAACTGAGTATCATTGAGACAAGACTAGCTCACCAAATATCAGCTTCTGTCTAGCATTAGATACTTGTTAAAGGTGGCTCTCTATTCCAGTATCAAGAATTATATTTGGTCTTATCTGGCCATCAACACACTGACTATGATGAAGACTCATTTTCTGTCTAAAGCAAATTCCATTTTGCTGTATTGTGTTCTGAGAAATGGAGGGGCATGTTTGGGTTATTTTTTTTTCCCCAACCACAATGATAAATGATGGTTCCACAGCATTCCAGGTAAGAATGACTAAACAGCCACACAATCAGTAGGTCAAGGATACCCATGCAATTAGAAGACATTTTTTTTGTGAAAGAAACCCTAGGAAGGCACTTGACCATCATCTTTCTACTGACCCCTACTCTGTGATCTTCACAGAATCAATGCCCAGTTCTGAGAAATAGGTTTGTATACCGGTGTCAGTGACCTCCGGGTACCAGGACCACATTCCGTGAATTCCAACAACAAGCTTACTTTGTTCTCAGCTTCTCTGTAAATCCTTGTTGTTTTGTTTACTGTATTTATTTGTTTACTTGCCTTTTATGTACACACTTGCAAAACACCATCAACATCAACAATAGCCCTGCAGTTGCCATAAATTATATGTCTGTTGTGAATTCACTTCTTCCTGAGTTTGAGCATGTATTCTTTCAGATTTCTGGAGAATGGAACTTTGCAGTGCCCAAAACTTATCATTATGGTCATCATACTTAACACATTGAGGATGAGTTCCTAGTATACTCAGGCAGGCATCTATGGGAAATGCGTGTTGAAACAAAATCAGTCTGTCCTCATCGGGTTTGATAAATATATCCATCATGTCCATTTCTTCAATACTCATAATGGTCAGACTAATGAAATGACAAAACCTTCATAAAGACTTTGACATTCAACATGATATCATGTACTATCCACAGGATTCAACCTGATGATTAGTTTGACTCACACACATCACTTCATTACTGAACTGTGTTTAAATTACTGTTTCACATCTTTCATTCTTTAAATAAAACCCCTCCTTACTAAAACTGTAGCTTGACAAAACCTCCTACAACCCTTCTACAGCTCTTGGGTCTTCAGCCTCTTTTGTACCTCTGTGTCACAATCTCATAATTCTTATGGCGATCAATAATTTCTTTATGCTACTCTACCCCTATAGAATACACTAAAAAATCTCATTATTTACACAAGTACTTTTTGCAAATATTCCCTTCATCTCTTTTCTCATAATCTCTCTCCATAGACATTTTCTATATCTGCCTCTGTTTGTGCTATGAGCATCTATTCAAGGTGGAGACCAATACATTACATTTATTCAAATTACTTTCATGATCATACTGCTTGTGATATCACCAAACACTGACACAAAACTAGCAGATAAGGGCAGGGAAGTGCTATGTATGGCAAGGTAATGAAAATGTAACCCCCAGCACAACCCATAATATAAATTCTTAGGACTATTTATGAAGTGTCATGTGCCTATTTGTGGTAGATAAACCATCATAACAACACTCACTACAAGGTGCTTAATGTCCTTTAATCTTCAAAATCTACAATCTTGTATATCACATTTGTTCAATAAAGCGGTTATACTTTCTGCATAATGAATTTCACAAAAACATGAACTTCACAAAAACATATTTTCTTTCAATCAATTCAATCTTACTTAAAATTGTACTAGTATATAAATCAAAATCAACATTTTTACCCTGAAACCATGCATAAGAGCTTGTTCATACAGTTGGGTAAAGTTAGAAATTGTAAGAATTGTCATTCTTAATTTATTCTTTCTTTAAATTAACTATTAACTTTTATTGGGATTTTTTGGTAATTTAGAAAACAATGACGACTAAATTTGCTTCTATAAAACATTTCATCACAAGATTATCCCATGAATGACATGCTGGAGTATATTTTCATTAAGATGCTCAAACGGAAAAAACTTCAATCAAGTCTGTCAGCATGACTGCGACACATTTTTGATAAATGAAACTCTCTCTCTCCAGTAAGGCAGAAAGCCTCACTGATGCCGGTATCTTTTCTCATTCCGGCCAAAAGTAACCCTAGTCACAAACTGATGCTGATATTTATTGGTGGAATTAAGTTCCAGATGACTGTCACCCGCCCCAGTTAAAGTTTTGTCAAAGAGAAAGAGAAAGCAAAAACGACAAACGTTTTTCTTTTTAAGGAAATAAACCAGGTGGAAATAATCAGCTAGTAGATACGTCGTCGGGAAGTAAAATGCAATCATGTGGTTCACAGTTTTGTAGAACAGGGAAAAATTGGGGGAAACCCCTTGTCTGTAATGGAGCAGGTAATGGAGTGAGATAAGTCTATGAGGAACATTCCAACGCATGAAGAGCTTAACATGTGGCTATGTATCATCTTCCAAGATCTGTGATGGGCATTGTTAGTGTGCATGCTTGGTAGCCGAATGCCAGCACACACAGACACACACACACACATACATATGTGAAAATTTGGCTAGAGATGTGTAATAATGAAAAGTGAGGATACACTTGTGACTTTAAGGAGAGAATAAAACTATTCAACAGCAAACATAATAAATGTTCAAAGACAATGAAGATCCACGGTAGAAATTTGACAGAGTAGAAAAAATAAATGCTAAAGAACAAGACCATAGGTAAATATAGAATGATATTAAATGGGTTAGTCAAATACCGGTTAGTGATTGGCTAAACACAGTCACATGATGGAGGTACATTCGTTATGTTCGCCCATGGGTGAACATTCTTGTTATGTTCTCCCATAGGAAAACATTTTCACGTAACAAATACCCGCGCGCACAGTGAATTTGGCTCTGCGCGAGCTAGCGTGATCGAGTGCGTTGAGCGCATGCTGGACCTTTACGCTAAGCATACCATGACATCATCGTATCAATAAGGTACGGTGTACGGTTTGATGCGCCACTTTCAGCAATTGATAATGATGGTATTTGACTAACCCATATAATATAACAGATGATGACTTTTGTTGTCGGGAACATACCAAACGTTAGACCCTCAGGGTTTGAAATGCTATTTCAGAAGGCTATAAGTCCCTCGACTTCGTCTCGGGACTTATAACCTCCCTCAATAGCATTTCAAACCCTTCGGGTGGAACATTCCGTATGTTCCCTTCCCCGCCAGTCATCATCTATATAATGTATTATGTATCATCATATTGTCGGCTGAGAACCAGAAGGGCATTAAAGCAATGTCAGGGGGCGTTGAGTTATTGGTATCATGTTGTAGAGCTGGATTTCATCTACATTATAGTGTCAATTTTAGATTATTTTTCATTTTTAGTAATAAATGTACAAATTAAAAACAAGGGCGCTATTTTACCCGATATTTGGAATAATGCTTATAAATCTACCCACTTTTGATTAAATAAACTCTTCATTTCCTGAAAATGGATTGTTTTTTTTTTTTTCATCTAGGCTCAGATTTTAGAACACAATAGTGCCTTTCTGGTTCTCAGCTAACAATATAATGTATCTTATTATGTATTGATAAAGCGATAAAAGTATACTGCTATGTTCATGTCATCACCTCTATCAAACTTGTCCCTAATACCCTGAGGGACAGTCACTAACTTCACATCTACCTCTGATACATTACCAGGGCAGACAGTCTTAGTAAGAAACTCTGACTTTTCTCTCTTAAGGGTCTCTAGGGATTCAAGCCTAGTCAGTAACAATAGCAGGCTTGAGACAGACAGGCGGCACATTGCATTAAATGTAGACTCAAGAAATCACTAAGGCAGCAATATATTCTTACACCTAACCAGTTGCTTTTGCACTTAACCTTAACCTTAGAAGGAAATTGAGAATAATCTAGGAATAATAATGTAGATCAAAAAAAAAATAATAATACATAAAGCAATCTGATCCAAGTTATATGCCCTCCTCCTGTAAATTTAGCATTAAATCCACTTTCTGCAATAAAAACCCTATGAAGTTCGGATAGATAATGCTGGACAGTCTTATCTTTCACATTGTTCCTTGTTTGTTCTTGATTTCTTTAAATCTGTGTAAATCATGAAGTTACGAGGACAGCATTACCAGAAAAATCTGTCAAGAGCAAGACTTTTGAGATGAATCACTCTATGAATGTAACAAAGTTGAAGTCCTGCCCATTTGGGAGTTTGATTGGGGATCCCTCCTTTTGGTGTGAAATTGCAGGGTGATCACGCTCTTTCATACTGAATTTATGCCTCTCTGTTTTCTTTTCTTTTTTTTGCTGTAAAGTGAATTTAAGTCTTTCATCTGGTAGATTAAAGCTTTTGAATGCACTCAATAAACTATTAGCTGCCAATAACACTTTAAAAGGTATTAGCTGCCTTACATTAACAGAGTATAGGAGGGTAGAAAAAAAGAATATAAGAAATGTGTATTGCACTAATTTTCAATAACACATGCCTACATCTGCGTGGTGTCATCAACTAAAAAATGAGAATCACTCTTGGTTGAAGTATCATTGGTGGTATTATTTTGGTAAGTATCATTTGTATCACTGATGGTTAAAAGATTTGCTGAAAAGTGTTAGTGTGAAGTAACACTACTGAAGCTCACATGAAGCACACAATTAGGTGATACTGACACTGTAAATCATTCCATAAGACATACACAGCACAAAACCTTGGTCACCAAAGGCATAAATGACCTTTGACCTCAGGTAGTCTTCCTAAATGCAACCAAGGGATCCTCTTCCAACATTATGTATTCTCCTATGTCCCTATAAATGAAATATGCAAATTTATGACAGCTCACCAATTGTCAAAATATTGGTACCTATCTTTGTAACACTTAAATGTTTGCAAGCCTTCCTAAGGATTCCAATGATATATGTTAGAAAGTAAAAACACAAAACAGAACAACAACAAAAAACACACTAATGTCTGTTCAAGTGTATTGAGGTTTTTCATGAAATATGAAAAGAAAAAAGTTAACTTAATTCTCCTAGGAGGTGGCAGAAGTTTGCATATCAGATGAGAGCTGGAGACAGGAGACGATACATAGCTAAACATGAGATAGCTGGAGATGAAGGGACAGTAGAGTGTCGCAATCAAACAACTCTAATGGGTGCTGCCATACTAATGACGCTTTGTTGTAGAACCATAAATATCAATGTAAAGGTTTACTTAAATGACACAGTTACTACACCACACAGAAAAGAAATAGCAATCCTCGTTGTTGGCCTGAAACGATACATTCTGTATTGTATGTCAGAGTAAGATGGTTTTAGTTGAAGATACTGAATAGAATGTATGTACAAGTAAGATGTTTAACAGACGGTAGAAATAGTATTCAAATAAATGCATGTACATTAAAATAAATGCTGATATTTTGATACATTACAGACTGAAGGAAGAGAATTGATTAATGCTTTAATATTCACTTGGAATTAGATTAACTACAAAAGAAATAAATTACTTGTCTTTACTGGTGTCAATAACTCAGAATCGATATTGCATATAGCATGTTTGTACATGATAATAGCTGTATCAAAGGGATGGTATAGCATTGGTTGAGAGGAGGCTTGAGCATTTCACTTTTAGTGAGATTCTAAGAAACCACTTATGAAATGTTACAGAGCATACAATTCTATTAGAGGAATTCAAAGTTTATTTGATGAAAATTGGTTTTGAGATGACTGAGATATCCAAAAGTAAAACAAAGCGATCCCACTGAAAGTTGGGTCCCACGTTTTATTAGGATCCTTTTACTGAAGATATTTCAGCTATTTCTAGACCAATTTTCATCAAATAAACTTTGAATCGCTCTTAGAATTGCATGCTCTTTCATATGTCATGAGAGGTTTCCCATCATCTCAAAATAGAAAGTTGGAAACCCGAAGCCCCGTCCCAACCAAAACTATACCATCCCTTTAAAGAAAACAGAACCTGTTCCATGTACAGTATGTGCCAGGATATCTTTGAAAAGTATTCTAATATTGAAAAGTTACGAAAAGTTTATTGCACAAAATTATTATGATCTATGATGCCAGCATTTCAGCAAAGTAGTATTTGCTCAGGCATTTGTTTTCTTGATACACTAACATTAATGTTCCTTAGGGACGACCTGTGTGGGCTCACATGCCTACAGGCAACAGTCAATGTCTTTACTTTTGTGTGCCCTGACCCACATGTTGTCACCATCTTTACCTCTAGATATCATTTTGTGTTACATGTACGGTACAGTGTGTATCCTTCTGTAATGATACTGTAGTTGTTGCTTTATGTTTGTAATGTTTATGTTAGTGTGCATATGATGCAATATTTGGTACCCTGGGGTACCAAATGAAAATTCGCCATTTTGTTGAATTAATTATTTTTTTTCAGCACTGTACCCTGGCTTACCAAAAAATGTGTCAAAATATTTTTTAGTATTATTAAGCACAAAAATGTTTTCTTATTTGTGATTATGCATCAATAATGCATGCAGTATGCAAGTGTACTTCGAAAAACACCTATGGTGCTAGTTCATTGCGACGACTTTGTCGTATCCGAATTCAGAATCAGCGTATCTGAATTCAGATACGCATGATGGGCATGAGATGGCGCTATACAACGCGGTACCCCGGGTTACAACGGTACCCCGGTGTACGGCGTGCCGAATCATATGTAAATCTCAAATATGCGCAGCTTGAACTCCCAGGTTCATTGACCATATATGCCAAAATATTAAAAAAAAAACTTTAGAAATTCACAAAAATTCTTGGATCATTACCAAAATCTAAACACCTCTTCTTTGTGTCAATATCAACTTTTCCTGCAAGTTTCACTCAAATCTATTCACAACTTTCTGAGTTATTTTGCACAGAGTCAGACAAACAAATACTGACAAAAACATAACCTCCTTGGCGGAGGTAATAATGATGATAATAATAACAACAACAACAACAACAACAATAATAATAATAATAATATAATGATTGTTCTGTGTCATGACAATTTGTTTTATGTTATAAGCCATTTTCTCTTTCCTTCAAAGAAGTATACTACATTTATTTGTTTTAATGAATATTGTACTTAATACATAGAATGACAGATATCACAGTAGGCAAGAAAAGAGCATAGTAGAGATAAAATCTTGACATGGTGACCATGCAACATCCTGAAGTCTATTAATTTCACCAAATTTGTGGCATCAGCTTGGATCAAATGTTCAAGATATCATAAGGACACATAGCCACCTGCATTAACTCTAAACTAAACTTGATGACTCCTGGTCCTTTGTGACCTTTCACACTGCCCCTAATTGACTCAAGATGATTTAGTTGTTATCATGACAACCTTCACAGCTTGATAATTTCTGAAGTTACCTGTCAAATCATGGTCATGTGGTCCAGACTCTTGTATGTCCTTGTCTTGAAGGTGTGCTAGAATGAAGAGACATGGATAGTCCGAGTGAATCGGTCTGTATTAGCTGCCCACCATGGTACGTTTAAAACCACAAATAGTGCCCGTCAGGAATGTGCTAGCAAATACACGTAAGTGCATCGACGTGTACGCCCATCGATGTGTACGCCCATCGACGTGTACGCCCATCGACGTGTACGCCCATCGACGTGTACGCCCATCGACGTGTACGCCCATCGACGTGTACGCCCATCGACGTGTACACCCATCGACGTGTACACCCATCGATGTGTACACTCATCGGTAAAAGTGAACTCCAGTCAAGATTCTTTGGCTGTCTGTGTACTTGCATAGAGATCAGAGATATAAAGCTGTACACAATTCGTTACTAAGATTCCCAAATATATGCGAGCTGGGCCAACCTTCCCACTCCATGGTATTCCCACACTACTGGGTCTTTAAACAGGGTTCCTGATAATCATCGCAAACATCCTTACACACTAATCACAGTTCTAACTCATTATTACCATTGTCATTTTGTTCTAACTCATTATTACCATTGTCATTGTGATCTTCTTCTTATTTGTAATTGTAATCTATTCTACTAGTCATTGCACATAATGACAGTCAAAGTCACATTCAGTCGGCAGGATACACCAGCCAGAGATATGAGATAAGACTCATGGTAGCAGACACACAATGGTAAGAACACTTCTCTCTAAATACAAAAATTATGTATCAAATCCTTACTTCACTCTAAACTTCAACTGCTAATGATATTTCTGCAAATATATGACAGTCATATACTGTAAAAGTGGATATTTTCGCGCGACTAATTTTTCGCGCTAGGCCGGGTCAGAAGAGTTTCGCGTGTTTTTAATTCCGCGGAATCAAGACATCACGCACAGGAACGTATGGCAAGCAAAAATATTCGCGTGTTTTTATTTTCGCGCTAGTTTCTGGTTGCGCGAAATGCGCGAAAATTTCAACACCGCGAAAATTTCCACTTTTACAGTAGTCTGTTTTATTGAAAAGGAGGCTTTTCTTTCTACCCTGACCATTCAAACACAGAGAAAAACAATGCACTTTATTCCTAGATACAGACTGTCTTTAAATGGCACAGGTACATTTCGCAAAGGCATAAGAATGTAACCATGCCCAAACCACCAATCTACAGATAGAACGCCACCCCTCCCCCCCCCCCCCCATAAAAAGAGAAAAACAGACTGAGACTGTGAGTGGAAAAAGGACAAGCAAATCTGCTTCACCTACTATCAAGTCACTCACTTCATCTTTCAAGACTTAATAAATGGATAATAGAGAGAGAACTGAATGGAGGTATAATAATCAGACTTCAAGTGCCATGCAGTCAAATAAATCATTCTAATGATCCTATGTTGAGAGCAAAACATTTTGCCCTCATCTGTTCTTGTGTTTTGCCCCCATTTTCACCTTTTCTATGGGGAGGGGTGGGGTAGGGAGAGTATTCCTGTGGGGTGGGGACTGAACACAAGAAAAACGCTGAGCTGTAGCCAAGTGATAAAAAGCACAAGTCACATACATACAACACCCCATCATCTTTCACTTGAAAACACTTAACATACGGCTCAACTTGATTCTACTGAAGCATCAAGAAATGTGTTTCCCCGATCACCTTCCCAATGATCTTCCATGCCACCATCTCTCTAGGCTAACATCCTCCTAGTCCTATTCAGCTTAAAGTTCCAACCAACATGACTTCAGAAACCTTCCTGGATGACATCTATTCTAGTTGGATTTTACCACTGATTTAAAATAAGAAAATGCAGTTTCCTCTGTAAGAACACACACAGAAGCTGATTTACATAAGCAACAAACTCAGTCTCACACCAAATTTTCCCTCTCCACCTTTCTTCTGGGGCACTTTTCTATGTTTCAAATATTATTGAATTTGTAAAACATGATGGTGTTGCTACACTATAAGAGAACAAGCTTACAGTGGATTTCTTGTGTGGATGTCCTTACATCATCACAGGTCTAACACTGTGTCAGGTGTTCATGGACTGTTTTAAGGCCATTTACCTCTTTTCTTCACCAGAAAGAAAAACACGTTTTAAAGGGACTGTACAGTACTGGCTGAGGTGGGGATACATGTTTTGAACATTCCTAAGTGAGATAATGAGAAACCTCTTATAAAATATGAAAGAGCATGTAATTCTAAGAAGGAGTCAACGTTTATTTGATGAAAATTGGTTTTCAAATGGCTGAGATATCCAAAAAAGTGATGATGATAATAAAAGACTACAGGCCACGCCTTTTATTACAATCTCTTTGTTTCACCTTGTTTTTGGATATCTCAGCCATTTCAAAACTGATTTTCATCAGATAAACTTTTGATACCCTTTAGAATTGCATCCTCTTTGACATCTCATAGAGTGATTTCTGAATATCTCGCAAAACGTTAAAAGCTAAATCCTCACCTCGACCAGAAGTGTACACACCCTTTAACCTAGCAAACATCATGAAAGACATATCCACAAGAAAGAATGATTTATATTGAACTGTCTGTGTGGATTCTATATACACAGGTGTGTATATTTACTAACCATGGTGTATTTCACAGTTTATAATATGTATTCTATATATTTCTCAAGGACAATTGTGTATATCTCCCAGTGGGATATGTTACCATTTGTGTGTATTCTACATTTTACTCAGAAACATCTGTGTATATATCTGCAAGTGGAATACGTATATATCAGTTTGTAGAAACATCTGTGTATATATCTGCAAGTGGAATACGTATATATCACAGTTTGTGTGTAGTATTTTCTCAAGGACATCTGCATATATCTGTAAGTGGTAGCTTTCATACTTGTGTGTATTTTATATTTCTGAAGGACATTTGTGCATATCTGCAGGTGGAATATTTTACTGTTTGCATATGTCTACTTTATCTCGAGGACATTTGTGGATATATGTACATGTACATGCAAGTGGTTATTTTACTGTCTGTGCATGTTCTATCTCAATTCTCCATTACAACAATGTGGATTTTAAGACAACTACACCTTACAGCAGCATACAAGGTTACACAATCAGCTCACAATCTGGATGACAAGATCGATCAAGGGGGAAGGAAAGAGAAGGTAGATCCCATGTCTAACAGATGTCCTGAAAACTTGTCACCCTTGAGGAATACTGGTAGAGAATGTTACACCATTATAGAAATACATACTGTATGTCTTTCCTGAGAAATCAGAGAGCCAAATCTTTGCTTCCTGCTGATAAATTTAGATTTTCTGGTTTAAGGTAACTTGTCAGTAAGAACATCTGAAGTAGGCCTACTCTCTAGCTCTGATTGAACCAAATTCACATCTCTTTAAGAATATTATGAAATCATCATGTATGATTTAAAACTGAGATCTATCAATTTCTTGTGGAGTAACTCAAAATTTACCTGTGAATACATCACGGTGTTTGGCCTGTATTTTATGATCAATTAAGCCTACCCCTTCATATGGTAGTGAGCTAGCATCAAACACTGTCTTGACATCCTACACTTGTAAGTAGTTACATGCTATCCCATACCTGCCAACATTTCAAGATGAAATATCTTACTTGTGGATTGCAAAAATCTTATTTTAAAAGCAAACTGAAGTTAAAAATCTTACTTTTGGTCAAATCTTCAGAAAATACACATGAAAGGTATATCTAAATATTTTTTTAAAATCTGATTTCTCTGACAAAAAATCAGATTTTGCTATTTTTACGTAAAAAATCTTACTGAATCTGATAAAATCTTACTAGTTGGCAAGTATGCTATCCAACATGCTCATAAATTAAACATCCAAACACTAGTAAATCTTACATTATACATCCTCTAAGAAACAGAAACATCATACACTGTAATCAGACTGGTTTGTTTCTTCAGAAACAACCCATTAGACTTTACCAACAAATACATGCAGGGATATTTCTCAAAAGCATGTCGGTCTCACGATATATTTGTTTCAGCTAAAATAGCGCTGTAAGAATTTTAGAATAATGTATCGGCATGCCTGATGCCCATTACTCAAGACCAATGAGATCACTAAATAACGACCAATCACTGCAGGTTAAACATGACGGACGTTTCTGATATATACATAAATGCAAAGGGACAATTTACACGTAGCAAAGATAGAGTTTTATTGGAGTAGGAAACATGCTTGTTTTAGCCAAATTCTACACTAAATAATCCATGCACACAGTCCATCATAAATGTCCGATATCTTTCCACTGCCTCAAGCTGGACCTCTGAAGAAGAAACTTCTATAGGTTGCTGACATATGAAATATAGTTTTCAGCAAAGAATAAAGATATTAACTCACCAATTCTCTGCAGCTTCATGGGCATCATCATGGCCAGGGTGAGAGAGAGTTACCCTCCTTGATCAGTCTGAGAAGAAATGATCTTGTCTTTAGGCCAACTCAACTCACCCACCTGATGGGAGGAACTTTGATTTGGTTGTACAAGGACTTGACCAGTGGTAAAAATAAGCTCTGTTATGACTTTTAGCAGTTCAGATGATATCATCTATAGATCCAGAAAAGTTTGATTTCTTCCTCTTGAGGTCAAGAGTTTTTGTCATACAAAGTCTCTAGAATGTTTCAGATATTAGTCAAAGAAATGCTCTCACTAGAGTATCACCTCACTTCTGGTCTCTAGAAGCACTTTTAGCCTTCCTTTGCTGTGTGGATGTGATGGCTGAGATTCCAGTTGGCACTCTCTGCTTGAAATCAGTCACAGGAAGAAGCCAAATAAAGTCTCCACTGAAACGACTATCATTCTTACTTCAATGTCACAGGCATGAAGAATATCAATCTTTCAAGCAAACTGTGATCTTCTGACTGCTTTCTGTATTCAAGCTGCAGATTTGTGGAAAACACCAACTTTTACAAGCAATCTCTTTCAATCTCAATTTCAAGGATGTTCCATGGATAGACATGTAGGATTCAATCAGGGAGCACATGGCCTACTGTCAACTCCTTAGTCAAATGTCCTGTGAATGTGCAGAAAAGAACATTATAACTGTTTTTGACCTGATGCAAAGATGGTTTATCACTTTTCCTCCTCATGAACTCAGCTCACTTCACCAGAACAAGCAGATATCCAAGATGTATCCTTCTGGAATCACCGCATACGTTATGTGGAAACACCAACGTCTGAAACAGGAGCAAGACTGAACATGGCAAATCTCCTCACTAATTTCACTGCGTAAAGAAATTCTCTAGATTTATGAAACATGAATCTCCACAAATTTCAGAACTGTAATGTAGTCCAGGAGACTGGTGTTAATTGGTTTCAGTATCTTATATACAGTATCTTTTCTTCTCTGTGGTCAGTCTAAGACCAGTGCAAGCACTATTTTCAAACGACTTCAAGCCAACAACCCTGCACTATTTCACACCAACGGCCAATGTCTCAGAAATGCTTGTCCTCAAACTTGTCATACTACTGCCGTGTACTGAATGACCACTGCTTGACCAATGCTGCCCATTGGCCGAAGCCATGGCTGAGTAGGCCAGCGGTCATCTCGCTGTCCACAATGCTGCCCGTACAATTCCATCCACTTCAGTGGACAATGGGAAAGAAACCAACTGCAACAGCTAGAGTGAAGTAGAAAGATGGCTTGAGGGAGAGAAGTGAGAGGGTAGGAGAGTAAGGTCTGCTCTGGCCAGCCATAGAACTTGGCATAGTCTGTAGGGTAGAAATCTGCTGAATTGTACAAGGCTGACTTGACCGCCTCTATGGACCTGCGTAAGGTAGAGGGCATATTTAAACGAGATCTTCCCAAAATGCTCATTCTTTTCCTCTTCCTCTTTCTCTCTCTCTCTCTCTATCTAACACACATGTACACACACACACACACACACACACAGAAACAACGACTAAAGCACTGAAAAAGGGGGAAATGCATGCTTGTCCTGTTGTCTAAATGGGGTCAGAATTCGGGCCAGGTCAGGTCAATGCCGAGAAGGGAAGATATGTGTTGACTCTCTGGGTCCACCACAAAGTGGGGCAAAGCTGCGCCTTGGCACAAAAAATAGAGAACCTTGGCACTTAATAGCTGCAGGCCACTCCCACTGACTAGCAATTCCATGACAAATGAGAAGGAAGATTTGTGGCATCATAACTTCACATTTTCCTCCCTTCATCTATCTACTTTCACCTATTATATTTTTTTTCTCTCTCTTTCTTGCAGCTAAAGTGAAGCAAACACGGAAAGATGAGAAGCTCCTTTAGGGAATCACTGTTGTCAAAGGATACATGAAATGTTGATTTAGTTGTGAATCCGTTGATCAGTGTATTAGCTGGAGGATGCCAGGATGTGACGTTATTAATATAAGTTGAATTTACAGCTCTTTAGTGGTGGTAATCCCTTACACATTTCTCTCTAAAGGCATGTCTTCATCAGACCCAAGTTCAAATTTGCAGGCTATTTTGCGTTTTGGAAAAATAGCTCAAAGTTTTGAATGTGCCTCTTCATTTATTATTATTATCAATGGTACCTTTATTCAACAAATCATTGATCGAAGCCAGAAGCTGAGTTACAAATGATTTTACAAAAGTAAAAAATATACATACACAGTATTACATAAATATACAAATGTAAAATTACAAAATCAAAATAACACGCAGGCTCATACAAAACAAGAATTAAAAAAAAAAAACCCTCAGGCACTGCATGCATAAGAAAATAATGAAAGTTTGAATTGACGTGGACCTCTGATCCTAATAAAATTTCCAAAACGATCACTGCCAATCAGTACATGAATATTCACTAAGTTCCATGAATGTACATTGTAACTTGAACTATTTCCGAGATATGAAGAAAGAATAAAATTGGAATTTTAACATTTTCACTTGATGTTTGACCTTTAACCCTAAAATTTCCAAAACAATCTCTGCCAATCAATACATGCATATTCACTGAAAAAGCCTTCTCTGGAACAGCTTGAAATTCCTGCACGCATGAGTTGCATCATTACTAATTGGCTCATGGAGCTTAGCACGTGGCTCAAAAGTGGTTTCCCCAGCAGGTACTATGACGGGATCAAGAAAATTTCAGGTTGATGCAATACAACCCAAATAGCACGCCAATTCACAAATTAGCATGCCATTTCAGGAACTACACCAAGATTTTGGAAAAATTTTCCTGATCAAATAGCACGCTATTTGCATCTTCACTGCACAAATAGTGTGTTAATTTGACTATAATTTTCTCACCACAAAACAGCATACTATTTTGAAAATTCAGTCTGATGAAGCCAGGCCTTTTAGAGGTTAGTCATACAGATGATCTGGAAAGCTCTGGGCTGCATGATCCACAGTCAAGAGTGAGTGCCTCTGGGTGAGTTCAGGAATACTAGCTTAAGGTAAATCAGTTCAACATGTATAGCTGCAAACACATACGTTGAACATAAACAGACCTATGATGAACAATGTCTCGTCATGCAGAATTCTGTAAAAAAAGCCAAAAAGGTTACTGTAAAATGAGGAATATTCGCGTGCATTTTAATTTCGCAAATTTCGCAAGAGCCAAGATTCGCAAAATTAGAATACACGCACAAGTTCTTGTCTACATTATATGCATTGAATGTTAGAGGTTACTGTAAAATGAGGAATGTTCGCGTGCATTTTAATTTCGCAAATTTTGCAAGAGCCAAGATTCACAAAATTAAAATACACGCACAAGTTTTTGTCTACACTATATGCATTGAATGTTAGAGGCAACTCCAAAAATTTCATGCCACAAAAAAAGGCCGTTGGCTCCAATTTGTGAAAATTTCATGCCGCAAAAATATTGTGGCACTTTGATGCACGTGAGGACATTCTCACATCTGTAAAGAATAGATTTTAGGGAAATAATAAGAATTTTATTTGGTGCATGTTTTCATTAAAATGCAAATCATATGTATCATTGATAGACTGTTGTTGTGAAGTCGTATTAACACCTCCAAATGAAATGCTCAGCTGTGATATAGGAATAACCCTAATGAAAGTTGCAAGACTGGTCAGTTTGATAGAAACCAAAACAAAAAGGGACAATTACCCAACAACTTGAGACTCCTAAAACACTGTAAACCACAACAGACATGCAGTTATGTATGGAAGCACACTAAACCTGAACAGACATAGTTAACTTGCCTTGTCCCAGCTTCAATTTCTATCCCAGCTCGCACTTATCTTTTTTCTCTTATTTTTTTCTTTTCTCTCAAAATTAATTTTTCTTGCTTTGTGTTATTTATAGACAATAATTAGAATCGATTTAAGTTTGTATGCCTATGGTTGAAATCAATAAAACATATATAAAAAAAGATATTGAACATTTGATACCTCAGCATGTAACAATATATCCCTGCAAGGACACTGCAGCTCAAAATACAAATATGCATCACATAAACACTCATGCATCTTTTCATATAAACACAGAACTTAATAGAAAGCCTTGTCGGGGATACAGTGTCCATTTGCAAACTCTGTAACAATCATACAAGATTATATCGATGAGGTGGCATTTTGATTTTGCATTAACTTCCAAATGTATGAACAAAATGTGAAACCATCTCACTGTAGAGTTCTCAAACAAATTTTCTATATCCAGCTTCCTGTATGCAGAGAATGGAACCGGTAGTCAATCAATATGAGAGGAACACAAAATGCAAATCTCAATGCAGCACAATAACTGGCATCAAAGCCAGTATATAGCATGTCATCCTGGCTGACTAATCATGATTTCCACTGACATCCTCACAGCATAACGGATCCAGACATGGCTCATGAAGATAATCTCATCCACCTCGGCTCTAAACTCTACACTCCAGGCACACACATCCATTGTACTCCTAATCTTCATGTATGTCTGCAAATATCCTGTATAGAATGGGGGGGGGGGGGGGGGACCAGAATGATATCAGACTAAAGACAATGAAACACTTGATGATGGTCATTGCACTCATGAATAAAAGATACTTCACATAGTGAGTGAAGGGCATTGAGGAGTATGAATTACTGATGACAATAAGGACATACCATTGAGCATCACTCTTTATTGGTATTCATCTCATTGATAACCCTCATCCCCCGATCCCTACCCTTAACCCACCCCCCCCCCCTCTAATCCTATCACACTCTCTTTTCAATCCTCAATCTTTGTATCAGCAAAATCCTTCATACCTGAATACTTTAATACCCTTCAGGTAAAAATCTTTCAAAACAAGCCCATCCAATATTAATTCACATGTCCCACAACTCCAAACTATCACCCTCTCTACCAACTTTTTCTAGCAACATCTAACCAACAACTTTCAATTATGGCCACTCCCTACCAAACCTCTACAGCAACATGTTCCCAACAACTCCAGACTACTATCATCTCTCCCTTCCATCCATATCTGGCAACATCTTCCTACAACTCCAATCAATCTCCCTCGCTATGAAATCTCTCTGGCAACAACATCCCAACATCTTCATCATCCCTCCCTAGCAACCATCTCTATAGCAACATCTTTCCAACTATCACCACTCTCCTTTAACCCCATCTCACATCTCCCTGACAATCCTCGACAGTGACTATCTCTCAAGCCCTCTCTACAATACTGCTCTGTTACCTCTCCATAACAGACCATAGCAACCAGACAGCTCTCTGCACCTACACCTAACATCCCATCCATTACCCATCACTATCTTACCCTGACAAATCTTTTCACCATCCTTCTGAAATGAACTCTAACAAACATCCATGATGACCCCTCCAAATCTGCCCTGCTCCCTTTCCCAAACTATCCAGCCACTCCTTCTCATTACCAACCTCCAGCAGTCTGTCCCTAGTAACCCCTCCCTCTCCCTGGAGCAGTACCTGACCTCACAAACCTACTTACAGCATGTATAAATTCACACGAGGCCCAGACAGCATTCCATACAGGAGTTTTTCAACAGAATAAGCAGGGCCAGGTCAGTTGGACAAAGGGCTAGTCTCCTGACAAAGGCTCCTTAAAGGTAATTCATTCAGATTCTGAAGAATTATGGCATATCAGCCACAATAGTTCACTTGCATTGATATAATAGTTGCCTTATATCCAGAGACATTGCTCAACAATGTCTCACTTGTCTTCATACATGGTCATCTCCCAAAAGGGAACCACTTCATCCTAGTTTAACAAGTTTCTTATTCTCCTTGAAACATTAATAATGATATACCCCTGATGGGTTGTACTGTAAAGTGTTTATGCAAATACACTTGTAACATTAACATATCACTAATTATTCATCTGACACTAGCCTTTCTTTAAGGCTTTGGGATCTCTGTTCACAGCTAGTAATGGTGAGCATGACACCCTTTAGCTTTGCCTTGCATATTTCTGAGAGCTTAGGGAAAACGTACAAACCATGTTTACCAAGAGAAGTGTCACAGTCAGAGGAGAGGTGCTTTGTATCACAACCACTTCAAACATCAATGCATAGACCTATATGACTATTGATTCTAATGTCAAACATGTATGACAACAGTCAGTCTAAAGAAATAGGCAATAACTTCCTTGTAGAACTTGTTATATTATTGGGTTTCACCAGCATTGTCATTCCAATTGATACGAAACTGTCACAGTACAGAGACTCTAAGTGAAAGTATGACCCCAAACTACTAGTTTTGATATTATTGTCTTTCTCTACTTCACCAGGACAGCATCACGATAATTAAGTGACATTAGCAGCTTTCAAGAAGAGACTGTATTTCAAGACTATCACAGCAAAGTACTGCCACATCAGCTGACCAGGCTGTTTATGATAATTTTCCAAATTTTGTCTCCATTTTTTCAGTGCTGGTCATTATACAGCCTCTTATGTTTTTCAAGTTTAGGCAAGGAGTCTGGGTCACTCCACACACAATTTAAAACATTGTTTCCTGGTCTCTTTGCTGAGGCCACACTCTATGCACTCCATGACCAACACTTGGTTCATGCATGGAGCTACCATTAGCTCCATGGTTCATGTGTCGAGAAGACAGCAGTCATTAGGCCCCACTAAGCACACCTACCACCATTAGACAAATGTAGGCTTTTTTTTTTCTTTGTGTGTTGTAATTCACCATTTAAACTCCTAGTAACCTTCAACTAAATGTCTTTCAAGTACTTTTCAATTATATACCAACAACCAAGTTCTCAGTTTGCCATAAAACCAGAATTTTGTGAGTGCTAAAACATTCACAATTTTTCGCGAGAAGCTAAGATTTGCAAACATAAAATGCATGCATTTTTTTTTTTGTGTGTAATTAAAGTATGGAAGGCCAGTGGCAATTCACAAAAGTGTCATGCCATCAAAAAAGCTGTTGGCTCCAATGCACAAAGGTTACATGATGCGAATGTTTCTGAATTCAAAGCATGACATGACAAAAATGTGACATGGACATTCAGTTTTCAATTTCATTCTGGCTATATCGATTTATGATACGTGAAATGTATACCATCCCTACATGCTCCATGTTAACAATTGTTAGTTATAACATAGGACTACCACATTCTTTTAAATTTGTCAGGTTCTCAAGGAAGCTGCTATGAAGAAGAAATTCCCCTTTAAAATTTACTTCCCCCAAAAAAATTTAACACAATAATGGGGGTATCTCACTGAGCGGCAAACGTTTGCGAACGTAGCGAATTTGGCATTTCACCAGGGTTTGTAAAGGGTTGCAAAAGGTTCGTTAACAGTTGCAAGAAAGTTCGCAAATATTTTTTTTTTTATTGTCGCAAGCAGTTTTTCTTGTCGCAAAGAAATATTGAAGATGTTCAAAATTTCTTTGCGAATTTGTATTTTCGCTAACAGTTGCAAACATTCGCAAAGAATTCGCAAAGACTCATATGAATTCGCAAAAGGTCGTAATACGGTGTGGCTAACATTTTTTTTTTTTTTATTCGCCACTGCTAGCGAACAAGTAACCATATGGTTCCTACATAAAAACTCCTGAAACAGGCAAGGTTCCACTCTAAGAAAGTTCTTGAAGCTCTTGACATCTCCATCATGTAAATATTGCCGCAAAAGCTTTTCATATTGACAAAAGTCTGTCCTCTGCAACAACCACTCTCTGATCCAAACAGTCTTTCTTTTCTTCTTCCTTTCTTGTTTTTCTTCATCTTCTTTCTCTTAAGCTGCACGATAGCTGTAGCAGCAGCCGCAGGCAAAGCAGCTCTTCAAGAATAGCAGCACGTTTAGCCTCTTCTTGGCAGAAATTCATTTCAATATTCTGGAAATCCATCTTGAACGGTGGTCACAAGAGATCTGAATGCAGTGGAAGGTTGTACGTTCGTTTTATGCATCAGACTACACATAATCACCTGGTACTTTTCCAGGTCCCAAAACATTCGCAAATTGTCGCAAGGGATTTGCAAACAGTTGCCAATATTTGCAAAACTGTCGCTAACATTTGCTAACAGTTGCTAATAGTCGCCGCCTGTGTTTCACAAACACTTTTGCAAACATTTGCTCAAGTAAACATTACTAAAAGTCGCTAATTGTCGCTAATTGCAGAAGCGAACCTTGATTTTTCGCAAACATTCGCCAGAAAAGTTGGCAAATCTCAAATTCGCTACGTTCGCAAACATTTGCCGCTTAGTGAGATACCAGCTTTAGTTAGAAGGCTTAGATTATAATCTGTCTGCAGTTCATCTAATTGGACAAAAATATACAAAGTTACAATCTAAATCAGGGCTGCACACTACTGTAAAAGTGGAAATTTTTGTGGTGTTGAAATTTTTGCGCTTTTCGCGCAACCAGAAGTGCAAAAATAAAAGAATGTTAATATTTTTGCTTGCCATATGTTCCAGTTGTTGATGTCTTGATTCCGCACAATTAAAAACATGCGAAACTCTTCTTACCCAGCCAAGCACGAAAAATTAGTTGCACGGAAATATCGCTGCTGGGGCAACAAGACCTTGTACCTACAAAATGTCAAATGTTCAGGAGAGCCAAAAAACATGGTGGCCAAAGCACTATAGCGAATGGGATAGCCTTTCCTTTAACATGCTGTGGTGGCTTCATTTTTGAGGTAAGACAGTTATAGGATTTGGACAGGACATCACTAAACCAATTATTTGACCATTAATCCAAAAAAGTCACTTTCACCAAAATTTCAGATACAAGATCTTGTCACCCCAGCGACGATATCTACTTTTATTGTAACCTGTTTTTTCTACTGGTCCGACAGACAGGTCGGACCAGTAGGCACCCACTTTTTTCATTTTTTACGGGTCCATTCCTGAAAAAGGTACTGGTCCAAGAGTGATTTTTACTGGTCCGGGACCGTCTAACTAGTGCCAGTTTGTAGTGTTGTCTAAACATTGTTTTTTAATCAGAATATTGTATTTCCAAAGCAAATAAAAAGCATTCAATCTTTCTGCCAAATATGACCATCACAACGTACATTGTCATTTGGGAGATGTGTATGGTTTTTTTATTTTTGTCTTGCTAGATTGGAGTTTATCTAATAGGTAATTTGTTAATACGGTAAAAAAAAAAACACCAATAATAAATAAATAAATAAAAAATAATAATCTATATGGCATGAACTGATGTACCAGTCAATTTAAGCTATGAGCTGAAATTTTTGTGGCGTTTCTAATTTTCACAAATTTCACAAATTATATTTGAACTGTGAAAATAACAATGTGGAAATGAGAAAATGCACTAAAACAAGAACACAAAAGTATCATAACAAGAAAAAAAAGTCATGCCAGCACTGGATATCACACCCAATCAGTAGCTACTGCAGGTTATCCATGGACCATCATATATCAGTACACAGCGATATCTGGGGCATACCAATATGCCAGTAAAGTAATTCAAATGCAGAATATGCTGATCTTTTCTTTACCAAAAATCATAGACAAAGACAATTTAGTAGGCCTGCTTGTATTGTTGCTTCTTACTTAGTCTGATTTATTTTGTAAAAATGGCATAAAGATTAAAAGATTCTGTCAACCATAAAATTAACAACAGGCAAAAATGCCTGACAAGTAGCAATTCGCAAAAATATCTGTATCCAAAAAATTTCAGCACGCACAGTACTAGACTCAAAGGACTGACCAGTGGTCAACTGAGGCAACAGGACACTAAATTGTGTAACACTGTGGCCACAGCTACAGTTTCGGTCCACCCTAGGCAAGGAGCTCAATGTAAGATAGATGTGGGCAGTGGTCAATGTGTGTGTGTGTGTGTGTGTGTGTGTGTGTGTGAATGTGTACAATGTATGTCTGTGCTATGATAATGGCAGGTACTGTAGGGCAGTGCACACATTGACACGTATGTCTGTGAGTACAGGGCTGGACAATGGCCATAGCCGTGGCCTTGGCCTAGCTCCCAGCTGGCTGACCAATGAGATGCCAGGCAGGAAGAACTGAGGGAAGTTGGGCAGTGTAGAGTGGACATTGGATGTGTTCACATTGGGTATCATTCTCATACACAGCAGCTTCTATTCCCTGTTAAAGGGAAGATAAACCCCAAGAACAATGTGGATTGAGTGAAAGTAGCAACATTAGTAGAACACATCAGTGAAAGTTTGAAGAAAATCGGACAATCGATGCAAAAGTTATGAATTTTTAAAGTTTTGATGTTGGAACCGCTGGATGAGGAGACTACTAGAGGTTATGACGTATGAGTGGACAACAATACCAAGAAAATATAAAGAAAATTCTGCAAAAATCCATTTTTCATGAAAATTACAAATTCCATCAACTTGATATTGATATATGTTAAGGGTAGCAATTATTCCCCCTGCTTTCTGAGAGCAGTTGGTCCATTGTTTTTTCATAATTCTAGAAAAGTGAATTTTTGTTGAATTTCCTTTATATTTTCTTTGTATTGTTGTCCACTCATACGTCATATCCTCTAGTAGTCTCCTCATCCAGCGGTTCCAACACCAAAACTTTAAAAATTCATAACTTTTGCATCGATTGTCCGATTTTCCTCAAACTTTCATTGATGTGTTCTACTAATGTTGCTGCTTTCACTCAATCCACATTGTTTTTTGGTTTGCCTTCCCTTTAAGCTCTCTTCACGAAAATCTGAAACTTTTTACTTCTTCTTTTTTTCTTCATAGCTGAGGATCATTGCATTTATCCTCATACTTTATTTTTGTTATTTGACTGCATAACTGCCATTCATGTAGCAGTCAGGACAGTATCACAAGATGATTTTTGTGTGTGTGTGTGTGACAACCATGTTTATGAAAGTAAAGATGTCCATCCAGATGCTGACCATTATCTTTAATCTTCACTCAGTCTCATATAAGTATGCAAAATTTGGATACATGTGACACAAAGGTTTGACAACATATTGTCATATACAATGTTCACACTTATGAATTATGTTGTTGTTTTTCAAATGTATCAGAGAGAAGAGTGAAAAATATTTAGTGAATTTAACACTTTACAATTCTGTAACATTGAAGCATATATGCAATCTTGAGAATGATCAGGATGAAAACATTGGGCTAAAAAAAAGACCACTATCAAAGAGAAATAGGCCTAGTTGATACAGCAAATGCTGTGTTCCTGTCTTGCAAAATAGAGCATTAATGGTCATTTTTCAAGGTCCTTGCACATTATGGCAATTGGAGGAGTTTCACTCTCATAGAAGTCTGTCTAGTTCTAGAAGTCTTGATAATTATGCAATGTTTATTGTTATCATATGGAGTAGCTGTAGGAAATGTAAGCAGGAAAACACCAACACAGTTTTATGCATGTGGGACTGTGGATACCATTTTCCACTTTTCTTTAAGGTTGTAGGTATTATTGGTACGGGCCTATAATGTAATACCTAACAACTCACCGAATGGCGAACAGGACGACAGGACTGGGGGTACCACCAACAGGAAGGGTAGACACTTGGAGTAGGAAGGGTATGACACTTGGAGTAGTGTAGAAAGCACCAGGGCACCAGTAGAGGTGAACAGTGTCCTTGTAGGATGTATTGCACTTCCCGAAATGATAAGAACGAATATGGACTAACTCCGAATGCACTTAGGGTGTCCGAAGACGACAGTGTCCCATAGAAGTATGTACAAAATATCCAGCAGCAGCGTGGAGTATCCTCCGGGTGCCGCGGCTAGCACAAGCGAGGGTAGAGTCCACCGCTGGGGCGCTGGATAGAAGAAACTGCGAGGTCCCTGGTAGAGCCTGCACACCACGAACAGAACGCTAGCAGGACCGATGCAGTGCAATGTAGAGCGCAGGTAGATCGCGTTGAATGAAGCGATGTAACGAAGCGCTGATCGCGTTGAATGTCAAAGCGATGTAAAAATCCCCAGGTTGGAGTGTAGAGTATGAAGAAAGGGCGAATCGCGATATAAAATGTAGCGAAAGTCGCGAAGTATAAAATCCGGGAAAGTGTGATATTCCGAATTGAGAATAATCCGTAAGTAAAGGTGATATGCGGACGTGACTTCGACGATTAGGACGTGCTCTCGGGATGAAAGCTAATCGTGAAGTGAGGAAGCGTGGAAAATGAAACAGCGAAGTCGGAGAAAACATGTCACGGACAGGAGCTTTGAGAGTGGTAATTGGCTGATGAAGATGTGCAGCTCGTCACTAATTGGTAGCTTGTTTCCGTGACAGCAAAACAAGGGGTGTGTTTATGAAAATCCGACTACTGTTGGAATGTGAAATACGCGTACCTCGGCACGATGACAAAAGCGAAGAATGTAGTGCGCACCTGTCATGTGTCGGCGCACAAAGAAAGCTCGCGTGGATGTGGACAAAATACTGTGGCCGCCAGACAGCGTAATTTACAACAGCCAGAGTGCCAGACAATATGATACATAGATATAGAAAACCGCTACAAGGTGTTATCAAGTTAATATCAAGCTAAGATGAGGCCACAGCAAAATCCCAAGAGTCTTTTTTGGCACAGGAATCACTATTTTATCACAAGGCATTACACTGTCTTAAACATGGAAGGATGCATCTTTACAGATGGAAAATGAACAACAACAACAACAACAACAACAACAACAACATATCTTACGTCTGCACACATATCTCCATGGAGTACCGGTATGGCATCAGCAGGATATTACAAATGATGGATTTATTCATTATACATGGTTAGACTGTTGATAATAGTAGCATAGACTTTTGCATCAACACATGAAATAATTGCTTCACGAAAGAATTTCTCCCTCATCAAAGGTTTAAGCTAAACAAAATAAGGTTGATGATAATAAAAATACTTTGTGTGATTTTGTACTGCAACAGATTACTGTACATGTTTGGTTTTCACCTTTAAGGACCTATTGTTGAAAGCTTTTCTGACCAAGTGAATCTTTTAGTGTTTTCCTTGAAACAATGACTGTTTCATTGAGCAAAGACGGAAAATGATTTTTTTTTTTGTTGACTTTAAAGACACCATATGTGTGTGCATTCAAAGATACCTTACCATTGAAGTTACCATTGAAGTTAGCAGTTAGCAGAAAGTACGGCAGAGAGCTAACACGTTTTTTGCAGCGTCTGGTTGGGTCCGCAGAGACAAGAGTTTGACTTGTGGTCCTGAATTACGCATTAGAGAGGGCTACACCGAGGTTACAGTTACAGATGCATTCCGTCATAGAAGTGAGTTTCATAAATTTGGTTCATATATCAAATAATTATTGTGTGTGTTGGAAATGAGCCTCAGAGTTTGTTGGTAAAAGGGGCAAAGAGGTTGTTCAATAGTCACATGTTATAACGCATACGGTACAGTGCGTACTGGGTGTGGAGGCAGTAAAGTGAATTCAGTAGTCGCGCATGTAGTCTGTGCACAGTGCGCTTGATAAAGGTTGTCGTATTAACTGGACAATTTCATTCATGGATTATGCAATGACTAACCCATGTTTGTAGCTCTCTTGACTTGGCAACACTCCCCCACAATAACAATATAGCCTAAACAGTATCACTGAAATAGTTGCATATAAAATGTAAGATACACATGGTTTTCCTTATCACTGACTATCTCTGTTTATATGTCTTTCTCTTAATTTGCTTTTTCAGATCAACATATTTTTTAAAGTCAACTTCCTTCTTTACCTACATTTGTCTAATTCCAAAAAATTCACACATTTATTTAATATCTCATGTACCAATCTTTCCTTTTCAGTTTATACAACCCTCTTTTTTCATCCATAGACGTAAAATGTACTACTGTTGAAAAAAAAAAAAAGAAAAGCAAAATCGAGCCTAATTTCATCATAGATACGAATGTAGACAAGCTACGGCAGCATGCCCAGTGTGAAAGCATCATTCCCCTTTCACAACATATGTTTGAGCTCCAGGGGCAGGTTTTCACTGACCCGTGGTCACTACACGTGATCTCTGACCGTGTGTTTGTGTGAATCCTTGTCGGCTCAGCTCACTTGACCGCTGCATCACAAAGAATGACCACTGGTGCAGTAATTTGTGCACTTTTCCAAAGGATAGGTATTGAATCACACAGCGCTGTGAGAAAATACCAATCTGACACACACACGGCGAGGGCAACCAGTCAAGTGAAGGACATCCAGTCCTGCACTTGGACTTGGTCCAAAAAGATGACGCAGTTAAGGAGCAATCACTCTTGAAGGCTTTGAATCTATTTGCAAAGCAAAGAAAAGAGTGCAATTTTCTTGGAAGTTTGACCTGTCTAATGGAATACTTCTTAAGAAGAATGAACTTTATCTGAAAACATACTAAGACATTCTAATAACCCTTCAAGCACAACTTTGTCATCTCTAAAGAAAAAGGAAAAGCTACACAGGATTCATTCCTGGCACATTAGGGAGCTTTAGGTTTGCGATGCCGACGTTTAGACGATGATTGCTTTGATCGTTTTCCTCTCTCTCTCTCTGGTGTTGCGAAGTAGTTTTAGATCACACATGGACACAGCCTATACAAATTAAAATGGCGCCCCCATATGATCATTGCATCAAGTAGCTTTCTGCGTTGTGAATTTGAGCGGACACAAAAATGGCACAGAACCAACCCTGAAAACTCAGATGACACAAGATTGATTGTGATGAGCAATTTTGTGCAAGTGTAGAGCAGGTTTTTTTTTTTTCCTCTGAACATCTGCGTTGGGAAAATGTAAAGCTCCCTATTCACAACATGTAATCTGGCATTGGGTTTACCTTTTCTGTGCCAATAAGTATCTTGTGTACATATTTCACACACAAACCTACATGGTTTATGATTCTATATGATATGGTATATGATAATGTTTATGATATGTATCCTATATTCTTTACCTAGTCAAATAGATAATAATAATAATAATAATAATGATAATAATAATAATAATAATAATAATAATAATAATAATAATAATAATAATAATAATAATAATAATAATAATAATAACATTATTAATAGAAAGGTGCATAATGTTGCACATAGAAGGTAAGCATCAGTATTTCTGTCTCTGCCTAGAACAAAGTGATGACTCAATGTCTTTCTGCAGGGACCGGATCCTTAGGTGTGTCCCTAAGCCTGTCTTCATCAGACCAAACTGGATGTCTTTCTGCAGGGACAGGATCCTTGGGTGTGTCCCTAGGCCTGTCTTCATCAGACCAAACTGGATGTCTTTCTGCAGGGACAGGATCCTTGGGTGTGTCCCTAGGCCTGTCTTCATCAGACCAAACTGGATGTCTTTCTGCAGGGACAGGATCCTTGGGTGTGTCCCTAAGCCTGTCTTCATCAGACCAAACTGGATGTCTTTCTGTAGGGACAGAATCCTTGGGTGTGTCCCTAGGCCTGTCTTTATTAGACCAAACTGGATGTCTTTCTGTAGGGACAGGATCCTTGGGTGTGTCCCTAGGCCTGTCTTTATGAGACCGAACTGGATGTCTTTCTGTAGGGACCGAATCCTCGGGTGTATCCCTAAGCCTGTCTTTATTAGACCGAACTGGATGTCTTTCTGTAGGGACAAGGTTATTTGGGTGTGTGCCTAGGCATGTCTTCATCAGACTGAACTGGATGTCATTCTGCAGGGACCGGAACCTTTGGTGTGTCCCTAAGCCTGTCTTTATCAGACCTAACTGGATGTCTTTCTGTAGGGACAGGATCCTTGGGTGTGTCCTTAGGCCCGTCTTCATCAGACCGAATTGGATGTCTTTCTGCAGGGACCAAAACCTTGGGTGTGTCCCTAGGCCTGTCTTCATCAGACCATAGTTTCAAAATAGCGCGCTATTTTGCAATTAGGAAATCAGCCCAATGTCAAAATAACCTGCTAATTGATCAGGAAAATTTCCTGCAGAATCTTGGTTTAGTTTGTGAAATAGCTAGCGTGATATATGGGTTGCATCTTTATTAGCCCAAATTTTTCTCAATCCCATACTTCTGATTAAAACCGTCCTCAAGCTCACGACGGTAGAGAACTCGCCGTTCTGTGGCTGAGCAAGCGAGCCGAGTAATGACGCAATGTATGCATCCGTCAACTTCAGGCTAATTTCCCAAACAGGCCAGTTTCGAGCTGATGAAGACACATATTTGTAATATATATTCTATTTTTGTGCTATATCTATTTTTATTCATATTATATGCTATTTTCTTAAACCATAAAGTATCCCATTAGTTTGAACTTTGGTGGAATGAAGACATGCCTCCTGAGACTAAATGAGAATGAAGACATGCCTCCTGAGACTAAAATGAGCTTCCAGTCAGTGCTGTAGCTTCCTTTCTTTATCTGGTCTAAGGTTATGTATGGAGGGTTGACCACTGTGAAGTGGTATCCATAGTGAGATATGCAAGTTCAATTCCACCTCGTCATGGGGCAACACAGCCAGTACTTGTTGATACTTCTCTTATTTTGCCCACATTTTCTTGCTATTTTGTTCTTTCAAAATTGATACATTGCATTCATTCTACTGCCTAACCTGTGAAAGGAGGCTTGGAATATGTTCTGACTGGACTGTTCTGCCACAAAGACTACGCAGATTTGTTGGATACTTAACAGAATAATAGTCATAATAAGAACTTCATTCATGTATTCATTTTGAGGCTTTGTGTCTGATTTTTCTCTGTATTTAGCTAGGCTGACACATACATTCACAGCAGCCTATTGAACAGTTGACATGATTTTTGTAGCATTTTATCGTGCCACTTTGGCAAAAAACAAAAACAACATAAAAAAACTTTAGATTATCAGACAGAAAAAAAAAAAACCATACAGCCAGACATGTATCAGTTACATTGAGTGATGAAAAGACAGTAATAGGATTACTGCCACTAGATTCTAATCTGAAAGACAGGAGCGTGAGGATTTGTATAACCTCCAGGCACTCTACCCCACCCTCTTGTCATATAGTAGTCATTCTCCCTCCTAAACCCCACCCCAACCTCCCTGGAATAGAAGATTTGTGTTCTGACACGCTACCCACACTGCCCCCCTCCCAGCAGAGACTTGTGTTTCGTCCTCATATCTGCCCCTCTGGCATATTATAATAGCAGACTTGTGTTATGTCCTGATACCTAGCTACCCCACCCTCTGAACCGACGTAGATTTCTTTTACATCCTGACACCCTGCTGTAGACCCCCCCCCCCCCCCCCCCCCGCACAGATTTGTGTTCCCTCCTTCTACCCTACCCCACCCCTTTGGCAGAACCAAGATTTGTGTTACATCATGGTACTTTACCCCACCCTCCTTGCCAACGTAAATTTGTCTAACGTCATGACACCCATCCTACTTTCTTGTCATAGTAGATCCTAATTGCCAGACTAATCTAATAAGAAGGAAGAGGATCAGTTATAACATCAAACTCAACAACAGCAGCAAATTTCCTAGGAACAGGAAATGCAGACACTTAAAGTTGCAAAGCTCACAGACTATTATTCATGATAATTCAATCCAACTATTAGGAAAACAATTACAATTTTCTCCATCACTTTGGTTGGTTCTAATGTGGTGACAAAGGTCATCCAGCATGCTACTTTGAAGTTGTTTTTTTTCTTGTACCTTCATAATGTCAGACTGCTGTCAACCTAGCCAAAAGCAATCAAAGCAGACTTAAAATTGTCTCTTCTTAAATACTCTGTCCATCTTTCTCTTATTTTTTTTTTCTCAGAAGAAAATGATAATTCCTGACACAGAGTGTGCTTCATGCACATGAGCATGAGCATGGTTAAATTGACTGTTGCATGACAGATATTGTTTAAGGCTACCATAAGGCTATAACCTCCTGTCATCACTAGGCGTGGTCACACTCCGCAAAACTGCACGTGCAAGTAGTTTCACTACCCGATATTTTGCTTTCCACAGTTTAAGCAGTGTGACCGCTAATGTCTCAAGAAGTTACCAGCAAAACTTTCCACAAAACTTCCTGCATGCACTTGGGAAGTTTTCCTACTTCTTGCAAAACTACTGTATACGCTGTTATTTTCGCGTACAGATATTTTTGTGAGTGAGAAGGTCACGGACATTTTCGCAAGATGTTGTTTTCGCAAACTGACACAGAGGCCTTCATATAAAGCCCACCACAACCTTAGTGTATGGTGACATTTTTGCATGTTGTTATACAGTACATATGTGACCCTGCACCACAAAAACCAACAAAAAGTCACCTGACATGGATTTTCAGTTAAGGGCAGATTCTGAAAGAGCAGACTCTATGCTTTGAAATGATGTATAACTCAATTAAAATGGACTCCCCTAACCTACTGGAAAGAAAGCACACACTCTGGAAAAGTGTAAACTGAGAAAAGAGGCTCTGAAGTAGACAGTCTATTCAAGCGCTTAATCTTTACCAAGCCGTGCTAGCTGTGCCATGAAAGGGACAAAACACAGGATGTAAACCACCGGAGCACCAACAATGAAGGGATTACCAGATTAAGCTGAAATTAGGCATGTTCTATTAGAACATTCTGCCAATGATTAATGCTAATTTCCAAAGCAGTAGCATCATCCTTTCAAAAGTTATTAGACTTGAAAGTGAAGAGTGTGCAAAGGATTTCAAGACATGAAAAGCAGCCTCTAAAACTTACCTGATCATTGTACTCTCCCCCAAAAAGGGGTTGTAAAAAACTGCTCAAAACACACTTTCCCATTGATGCTAAGATACCGAACTGAAGAATAATATAGAAGGATAGCTCTTCCAGAAAAAAAAATTACAAACTCAAGATTGACTTGGTTGAACCATTTCACCTTTTTTGGGTCCTCACATAAAATCAAGCAGTGCGACTTTTTGTTTTGTGGTGCACGGTCACATATAGTTTTGTGTAATGTGACCACATGTGGCTGTGTGACATAACAGATCCATTCATGTTGTTTATGCACATTGCATATTGTATTGCATGCTTTTATGCATTTGCATTTTCATATGGGGGGGGGGGGGGGGGTTCCTGACACTACTAACAGTTTTGTTCATAGTGTGACTGTGTGCTCAAAACTTCTGAAAGTTACTGCGGAGAAAACTATGTGTAGTTTTGTGTATTGTTAATTAGATTCAAGAGTCTGTGGCAGTCCTTGATATTATACACACTTGTGATAGTAAACTGTACATCCATCATAATGCACACTGTACATGAAATGAGTAACTATCCATTACCATTACAATGTTGAGCTTTCAGCATACTAGATATCATGGGAAATATTACATTATTACACACCTTCTACGTACTGTATGTTAAAGCTGTTTTTTTTTTTTTTTTTTTTTCATGTACAGATGTTTTCGTGAATGAGGAGGTCACAAACATTTTCATGAGATGTTGGGTTGGTTTTTTTTTTTTGCGATCTGACACTGAAGCTATCGTAAGTGCACTATTACCCTAGCGTATGGTGACATTTGAAGATGTTTTTTAAAAATCACATTACAGCACGATGAATATCGAAGACATTCTGATTAAAAAAAAAAAAAAAAGGCCAATGAAGCTACTAGTAAACGTATAAGAGGATTTCAAAAGGAAACCAAATGCAAGTTGTGGTTGGCTACCTTCATCCTATGTCCAGATCGCCTTTCATACTTAAATTCACATCAACAGTAGATGTGAAAGTAGTGAAGTTAGCCCATATAACCAAGCAAGACCAATATGCAAACATCACTGTGAGGTATGTTTTGAGAGTATTTGGGTTGAAAATAAACCATGAAACATACCCCATACAAAGAGCATGCCTAGGTAAATATATAACATATAACACCAGCATGTCACAGAGAAGCTAATAAATAGGAATTGACTCAGAGAGTAGAAGCATCAAGTGCAAACTTCTTTTCACCAATAATAGCAGATCTTACCAAGAAACCACCAACTAGCCAAAAGAATCTTTAATGCACAGAATGACAGCATTCATGTAAGTATTTAAAAAAAAAAAATGATTTCAGTTTTCACATAATCTATGACCTATGAGCAGAGGTGTGTCAGCTACCTGGCAATGAAACACATGTCATATCTAGCCCGTATGTAAATGATCATAAGACACATTTATATCAAATATTGTCTATATGTCTTGTGACTGATAGCCTTATATCATTGACTGTAAATCACCATGGCGATGCCACCAAGGACTGACATGGTCCATGATTATACCTCGTCTTTACCCATATCATTCCACATACACGTAGTTCGTGACAAATTCCTCTGCCTATTCCAAAGAGTTGTCAAGAGCTCGCAGTTTGCAATAAATTTCAGAACTAATAACAGTGCTAATCTTAATCCATAGTATTTGAGAAGCTATTATTACTCCTAAAAACATCCACTATCCAAATCCTAATATCAAGAATGGGCATCAAAAGTATTAAAGAACAACCAAAATGAATGTATCTTGGTGTTGGTTGCTATCAGTCCAAGCATGTAAAAGGAAAGTTTTGTATCTCATTGTCTGTAAAGAGACATGTGCACCGCTGCATGGGAGATTCAGTTACTCCCCAACAGTCCAAACAATTCATGTGGGATTAATGTCTAGATTCTTCCTCTTTCCTGTTACCATGGTAACATAGGTGAAGTTGAAACTAAATCCACCAAAGTAATGTTCGTTTGCAGCAAGGAAGATATAAAAAACGAAGATACTGCAGAATGGAGTGAGTGTAAATGAGATCGTTTGCACAGAAATGTGGCTGCAGTCAGTTTTCTTGGTTTGGGATAAAATGTGACATTTAAGGCAATGCCATGGTCCGAGAGGGAGAGCTTTATGTACATCAGCGTGAGATGATAATCTTACTAAGCAAACATTGTCCTGCATTAAACTCATAAATCAGGAGGGAAAAATATCTGACTCTGAGAGATGATCAGACTGCAAGAAACCAGCAAAGAAAAGAGTGTTAGACAGGAGGTAGGGGGTGTAACTGATATTTCATCACAGATTCAATGCTCCTATTAGGAGCGAAACACTACAAAGTTGCCTGTCATATCTGGAAAAAAATACAAATGTGGAATTAAGATTTTCATATCTCTTTGATAAAATGCTAACAGATGTGTTAAAGAATAGCACACTCCTAAATGTGTCTACTTGAAACCAAACCTTTATAAAGTTTGCAATCCTTCAGTAACAAAGAGTGAAGGTATAACAAGAAGCTTATTATTACCAGTGAGAGTTTGTACAATAAATCAGTGTCTCTTCAAAGATTATAAATCTTTAAAGTTGCAGTTAAATCAACATAGGGAACTTTTCTAGACTGGAACTCTGCAAAAATTTGTGAAGTCATAATAGTTCAAGAACATTAATGTGGGTAATATGAACATTTTTTCAGAGGACAGCAAAAGAGCAGTTTATTCGGTTCCTTTCAAAGGAACATAGGATGATATGTTTCAACCTGAACATACATGTACACGTATCTCACAAGTTATAAGAGAATCTGTATTTTTCATCAGAAGAAAAACGCCACCAAGAAGTTGTTTTAAATCTGTGTTATAATGTTGTATGTAGAACACATCAAAAGGCTCTACCAAGTACATACTGATGTAAATCAATCTGTCTGTGTATACATTGCAATTGAACAAACTAACTTGTATTTTACAAAAGTAGTGCTGTACTAATGTAATGGATATGTTTGAATGTGTGTTAAATGAATCTTACAATGAAACATACATCATATGTCACAAGCACTGCAATGCAATAACAGCAAGAAGTCATAAAATAATGTTGCTATTAAAGCAGCAAGGATACCCCTAACCCAAGATGTCGGTCATATAGAGAGGTTGCTCCTCCTGATCTTCTCTTGGGGTGTACTGAGGTTCAAGTAATGAGCTAACTGGATATTGAGACATGCATGTCTGGACACGTTGGGAGAGAGGTTGCCTTTAGCCCCATTCACACTCAGCAGGTCGGATGAGTTGGGTCACGTTCTGGTTACTGTTGATTTTCTTTTTGAAACTCATAATAATTTGTCCCAAGCAGCTTGTGAGTTTGTTTGTCACCATTCAAAGTCAACAGTAACCAGAACATGAGCTGCATTATGGAACTGAAAATAGATAATAAAGTGTAGACTGTGTGCCATTCACACACACACGTAGACACACCACAAGGCAAGCGATTTCTATAATAAACTTTATTATTACAAATGTAAAATGGCTGATGTGGATTGCATTAATTAACTTTTTTTTTTGGTCTTCACTCACCAATTAAAGGTTTTTGCATCCCCTTGCAAAAAACCAAAAAAAAAAAATAAAAAATCCACTAGACCACCGAGCTTTCGCACGACAGCAAGTGTTGGTTCTAATCCTCATAGCATGCAGCGGGTATACTGCATAATTATTCAAATTCATGAAATTCTTCCGTCGAGATGTTTTCATTGCAACTGGTTGACAAATTGCCCTACATCAACGTAAATAAGCACTGAATTGATCAGTGTTTTAGTAGTAGCCATGATAAAAAAAAAATCATGGGCGTACATACTCGAGTAGTATGTGCTACTATTAAAACACTGAATCAATTCAGCGCTTATTTACATCGAGGTAGGGCAATTTGTTAACCAGTTGCAATGAAAACATCTCGACGGAAAAATTTCATGAATTGGAAAAGAAATCCACTTTCAAAACATATTAAATTCAGGTGTGTGTGAATGCAGCTTTGTGTACAGAATACTAGTATAGATATTTCTAACAGGATTCCATTTAAAGGAGAAGTTCACCTTCATTATGTTGCAATATTAGTAGAACGCATCATTGAAAGTTTGAGGAAAATCGCGTAATCCGTTCAAAAGTTATGAATTTTTGAAGTTTTTGTGCAGTCACCGCTGGATGAGAAGACTACTGCAGTGTATAATGTCACATGCTTACAACAATATAAGGAATATATAAAGAGAATTTCACAAAACTTCATCTTTTGAAAAAAGTGCACATTCCCTTGACTCGTTACTGACATGTGTTGTGGGTAATATTATTCCCATTGCCTTTAGAAAGAGGCAAGTCAAGTGCTCTTTTATTATGGGAAAAAAAAGTGAAAATATGTTGAATTTTCTTTACATTTTCTTTATACTGTTGTACTCATATGACATCACGAGCCTTAGTAGTCTCCTCATCCAGCGGTTCCAACACTAACATTTTAAAAATTCATAACTTTTGCATCGATTGTCCAATTTTTCTCAAACTTTCACTGATGTGTTCTACTAATATTGCTGCATTCTCTCAATCCTTATGTTTTTGAAGGTGAACTTGTCCTTTAAAACAAATAGATTCTCTTCTCTGTTCACAGTTAGGTAACTCATGGTGTACTTGATACATCATTAGTTGAAGTGATGAAAACAAAATATATTTTCAAGGAAAGAGTTGACCTACGACAAGTGGGTTTTCATGGGCCTGATATGTGTAAGAGCCTCATCTCGCCTCTCTGCAGCTTTATAGTCATGGTCATCTGTTTTCACAACTGTAATATATTTTCACATTCTGCAATACCAGAAACATTCGCAATGTGAAATTTTTGCAGATTACCGACCATGAGAAAAAGAATATTGAGAGTATACTCTACGTACTGGATTGTGTAGACAAAAACTTTCACATGCATTTACTTTTGTGAGTCATGGCTCCTTGTGAAATTCATGAAAAATATTATGTCCTTTTTTGCAAAGCCCTGAACTCACAAATATAGCTGTGCTAGCTATTCAAGTTAATTCAGCTCTGTAGATAATAGGATTATTCTGAACACATTTGTGTTAATCACTCAGGTATGGCAGAGGAGGCCTTTTGATATAAGTTGCCATACTCCACCAAAGAGCTCTACTATTTGGCTGTAATCCTTTCCAATAGCACTAACAGCACAAAGTAGTGTTGGTAAATTTCTGTTTAATCTGTGGACATATGTTGTAAAGAGAGAGAGGGAGAGAGAGAAGCGTAGATAATAGATTGAATGAAAGCCGAGACTGTCAGGTCAAGGTAACAATCCTTGGTATAAATATTAAAGGGACACAATGACATGAGAATTCTTCACCAACACAGCCAATATTCACACATACAATTCATTTCTGTCACCTCCAGCTCCACAGAAAATAAGAAGAAATTATATACAGGTGATTCCTACTATAACAAGATCCCCGGGACTGGGAGGTTTTCTTTCATTATATTGACATTTTATGATAACAGAAGGAGATTTTATACCATAGGTCCTACACTTGGTATTTCCTATAATTGCACCTCTGCTGCAGGTCTTAACCTGTTCAGTTGATGCAGTTTGTCATAACATTCATATAACTGACATCATGAAACACATAAAAAGAAGTGAATCAACATGAGCAAGATATTTTACTTGTAATCCAAAGAATTTGGAAAAAAATGTTTGTGTTTTTTTAAACAATAAGAGAAATTCCTTAATAGCGCTGAGCCATGGCTGAACTTGGCTTTAGACGAAACCAAATGTTCATAATACAATGTGTTCCACATGATAATATGCATATAAAGTAACTCTGCTTTATAATAATAATAAAGAACATTTATATTGCGCAGCTACTATAATGATATACTCTACTCGGCTTTAACAGAGAAGAAAAAAAATAAGAAGGAAAAAACAAAGGCACACAAAGTCAAGGGAAAAAGGCATCACATTAACATTCATTGCAATTACTGTTGAATTCTACTAGGCATTCTAAATATAATAAGTAAGATTATAACACAAGCACATGAGAAGATAGAATAGCATAGATGGTTATCTTTACATGACACCCTGTAAACTGTGATGAAGTAAGATGAAAGAGGAACAGTTACTGTCCAAAGACCTATATTCAAATTAAAACAAAGACAAAGCAGTAATAAACAAGCTTTTTTTTGGGGGGGGGGGAGGGGGTGAGTTTTGATTTCTACATCATATCATCTTAAAGGTTACATCTGACAGCAATTGATATTCAATATCATGAAAGAAGATATCCATCCTCACAGAGTAAAATGAAGAAAAGAATTTAAATACTCGCTCTTTTTCTTTCCTGGGGGAACATGCAGAAGAGATTGATTTACCGAGAGGCAAGGAGGGCTCGCTGGCTAATAACCTGCAAGATTTCTCTAGGAAAATTTGTCATTCAGAATTGAGCTCCAAGTCTGTAGTTTGTATTCATCAGTTCAGGACTCCACAGGTTCAAACAATCCAGCATGACTGTTAATCTCCTTCAGGTCTGTAGGCACTTCAGTGAGATAAAGAACCTTCCCTCATTCACAGGCCACTAAAGAAAGTCTGGAAATAAAAGTGGACTACTCATCAAAGTCCTTCAAGAGTTTTCATGAAAGATTTCAAATGCAGGCAGTGAACAAATCCAGCATCAGAGGCATTAAGATATCAAATGGGATGGTTTTGGGGTACATTCAGAGAGAAATGCATACCAGTAGGTTTCCATGGCAACCCTGCTAATGACGTCAAGTCTCCTACTGTAAAAGATTGTCCTACCATCAATTACACCAAATCTGTTATCATCTGAAATTCAAATTAAAGACCTTCGTGGCAGGAGTAACACCCGATGGAAAGTCCACTGTGTATGCATCCATGGGTCATTTTATCAAAGGTCAGCCGTGACATTGGGGCTCGGCAGGGCCAAGGGTGGGGTCTGTGTACCCATCAGGGGGTCTGTGTACCCATCAGGGGGTCTGGACTACAACCAGGATGTAAGTGAAGAATTTAGGCAATCAGCACACCTGAGCACCCAGGGGGCTGGTCTCGGGTAGATAAGAGTGTGCCTAACACCTCATTCCCCCATCAGGACCAGAAGATCAGGGGAATGGAACTTCACAGCTGGTATTTTGTAGAAGCTGTAGGGTTTAGGGTACTGGTACAGGGAATAATTTTCCTTGTCGAAACTGAATAGCAATTTTTGTCGATGGACATACATTTTCAACAATATGGTATACAAGTCTATGTAATGAAACTGCTATGCAAATTACATTTTGTATAGCAGTCATACCAAAATACATAGCGAATTGCTATGCGATACCAGGAAAATTATTCCCTGTGGTATGCTTTTCAGTCTGGGCATTATATGCAGATTTGTTCGATATTATGACTCAATCCAACTCTCAACTATTCTTTTTTAACATAACACCAAGGAATAAGGGTAGCAATGAAATGATGCATGAGCATGTTCAGATATTGTGATAAATGGATCCAAGACACTTTATAGTGAAGGCATCTTGAATCATTATTGCAGCACATTTGTCATGAGAATTGTAAAATAAAAACAGTACTTTAAAACAGAAACATTTGAAGCATGACATTTTCACAAAGTTGAACTGACAGCCTTTTTGTGGCACAACAATTTCATGTATTGCTACTGGCATTCAATGCATTGTATAGATATGTGTACATTTTAATTTTACGAATCTTGGCTCCATGCAAAATTTGCGAAAGTTTCATGCATGCAAATATTTCTGGTTTTACAGTAAATCTACCAGGATCATGAACTGAGATCCCTGTATTGTTGTTCTCAAAGAAGAAAAAAGATGATGTGACTCCAATCATACCATAGTGTCCAGGAAAGAAATACAGGTATCAGCCTCATTACAAACTTAAGCAAAAAACAAACAAACAAAACAAAACAAAACAATTGATCGACCAGATCATTCGTTTGTTTGTGTCTTCATATTAGATATTGGGAGACAGCCTATACAACACTATGAGATTGGTTGGATCTTTTCAAAGCATGAGTTCAATGAAAACTTATATGCAGATTGTACAGACAAGAATATATCTTGGGGAGGATGTTTCAGTATATAGGGTATACTCTTTAAATTATCTGTTTGTTTCCATTTCACTGAATTTGGAATTTGCTTGTCAAAGTGGCAGGATTATGAGTAGATGGAGACCAAAGGGAGCTACAAGTCTCCTACAGGCATTCACTCAGGTTTTGAGTACTTGACTTGAGATACCACATATGTGATTATCAGCGAGCAAAATAGATACAATTTATTCACTGTTTAACAATACACTGCTGTGGTAGAAATATTTTCTTTTCAATAAAAAGCATATAAGATAATTGCTGGTTTAGCTAATTTTTTTCCATGTTAGGTGGGGGTATTATTCACATTGAGTGATAGTTTTAGATTTTGATGGAATTTATGGTTAACTTTTTGGTTATAATAGATACGGAGACCAACCATGGTATTATCGTTTGTTTGATTAGTATGTGTATAATTGTCAATATACAGTTATTGTGTGATTGTTTGTATGGGACTCAATGGAAGAACTGTACCTGTCAACATACAATATGTTGTATTAAGTATAAATATTATTGTTTTGTCATCTGTTACACTTGAATGTTCAGGGCCCCATGGAAGAACAGTACCTGTCTACTGATGGGACCACTCTGTTGAAATAAGACTGAATAAATAAATAAATAAATAAATAAATAAATGAAATAAAAGGCATTATTATCACAGGTTGCTTGACTAATGAATGTGACAGACATAACTCAAAGTCAAATGTGCCTGCATGTTTATATAATAAATTGATACTATTCTTACTGGTCAGCACACCATCAGTACATGAATCTGGCATTATATGGTGGGCTAAAGACCCATATTGTAACTGCTGCTTT